>NW_028291883.1:0-15000 GCF_963383615.2 Lipophrys pholis | reverse complement strand
ATTTTTTCCATTTTCTTAAAGCTACCAAATATCTTTAAAATTCAAGTTCATATTATTCTTTAAGACGGCATTTTTTAGTGTAACTTAATTCTTAATAACTTTTAGTAATATAATTAAGTATATCGTTATATTTTAATTCAGGATGTTCAGCTTTAACTTTATTATAAATTTATTTCATGTATTTGAAAAATGTTGTCAAAGGTTTTTTAGGTCTAGATTATATTTTTAACTTAGCTGTTATAATTTTTTCTTTTTAATCCATTTCATTATTTTATTTCTGTTCATTTAAGTTGGCTTTTATCTTTTTTTAATTAAAATTTCTTTAAACAATATATTGGCTAGTTTAAAAATCTTTTTAGTCTATCAGATTAATCTCATTCTATAAATTTATTTTCTGATCTTTCTTTTATTAATTCCTCTATGTTTTCTTTAAGTTTTTCTTTTCTATTATTTAATCTCTTTTTAATTCTATTTTTTAGTCAATTATATAATCTATCAAGTTAATTTTTTTTTGCCCCTTTTAATCTTTTTTTTTAATAATCCACTTAATTAGTCATAGTATTTTTTTTATCATTATACTTTTTCATATAAACATTTTATTAATTTTTTTAATCCTTTAGATATTTCTTCTTTTTATAATTGCTTATACCTATTTAATAGTTTGAATCTTCATCTTTTTAGTAATTTTTTTATAATATTAAACTATTCTTTCTATTTTTAGAATCACTCTTTTCATTCATCTTTTTTCTCTTCTTTTATTATTTTTCTTAAAGCAGCTTTTGTTTCTTTATATAGTACTTACTACATTTTTTCTCATTATTTCTTTTCTTTTATTCCTTTTAGTCATCTATTTAATATTGATTACTCTTTTTTTAACTTCTGCTTCGAGTGTTAACATAAGAAGTTTATTGTTTTTTCTTTTGTGCCAAATTATATCTCTCAAGGGCTAAATTATACTTTTCCATCTCTTTAGCATATTCTTATTCAAGATATATTTTTTTCAATTATTTTTAGTTGTTCATATTTTTTTGTGATGATTCTTGTAATATCAATCATCATCAGTTAAGGGTGTTGAGCTTTCACTTAGTTTAACATTTGTGCTCTGTATTTGAAGAAAGGAGATAATGGCTTCTAAGGTTTACCTTATTATTTCATTTATTTTTAATTTATTAATGAGCTTCGTTATTTATACTATTTGCTAATTTTACTCAATTTATTAAAAAAATTAATTAAATTTAAAATATAAATATTTTTTTTACATTTTTTATGTATGATTATTCTCTAATGAAATGAATGTTATTAATTAGATATATATTGATTTGAAAAATGCTTTCATAAAAATTTATTTTTTTATATATTTTTTTAAAATCATATATTAAATATAAATGTAAAATTAAGTTGATTATAATACAAGTCTTCGTCTCATAAAAAAACCATAAGGTCTCTCAATAAGTGAATGTTTTCAATTAAAATACACAGCCCCAACTCCTACAAACCTAATATTATAAGGATAATTAATCGTCCGAGTAAGATACATATCCATAGATGCTGCAAACAGAGTATGGATAAGTGGGGTAAAAACATATATGGATCCAGTTCTGCCAGGCGATATAATGAAATCTTTAGCAGTTGGTGAAGTTATTTTTTCTAGGTCCTAAAAACATACTGAGGGAACATGGGTGGTAGGATTAATGGGCTGGTAAAAATATTCAGTAGTGAAAGAAAAATAAATATCGAATATTGGGAATCCTACTAATCCGCATGACTATATTGGTATTTTAGGGGTCAGTGGTCTCACTGCCTATGTTGGACTTGATTAAATTGGGAAAATACAAGAAGGTGAAACTGTAGTCATTTCGGCCGCCGCAGGTGCTGTAGGTTCAATCGCCATACAATTGGCTATATTGAGGAAATGTAGGGTTATTGGTATTTTTGGGGATTAAAGCAAAAGAAAATATCTTGAGGATTTAGGATTGACTGAAATGATTAATTATAAATAATCCAATGTAAAGTAATAAATTAAAAAAATGTGTCCTAATGGTGTCGATGTTTATTTTGATAATGTAGGAGGATAAATGCTTGATGATCTTCTCTATAATATTAAATAAAATAGTAGAGTTGTACTCTGTGGGGCGATCAGTCTTTACAATGGTAAAAAATATTCAGCAAAAAATTATCCAAGACTTATAATTAAGAAAGCATAAATGAAAGGATTCATTTATTTTAATTATCCATAGTCTGTTAAAAAGGGATTTAAATAAATATCATCATTATTGAAATAAAATAAAATAAAATGCCAATATCATTTTTACAATGGACTCTAAAATTGCCCTAAAGCATTGTAAAATCTCATAAAAGGTAAAAATATTGGCAAATCAATAGTACAAATGAAGTATGAACAAGCCAAATTATGATAATTATTATTTCATTAAAAAAAGATTATTTCAATAATCTGATCTACCAGTGAATTGTTAATCCAAATCAAGTAGTTTATATTCATTAGAATCAGTATTCTTTTTTTTGTTTAATATTTATTATAATTGCTTTAATAAGTCACAGGAATACTCATACATTTATTATTTTGAATATTATTATAAGTTTTTACCTAATTATTTCAAGATTTTCTTATGTTTTTTTAATAAATCTTTTATTTTGGTTTAGCTATTATTTTTTTATTTTTTGAATACAGTTTCTTGTAATTAATGAATCATTTTTTAATGTTTATTTAGTCTATTTTAAATATTATTCCCATTATAAGTAAAACTAAATATTAAACTATTTGTCATTATTTTATTTTTAAAAGTTTTCTTTAATTTAGGAGTGTTTGGACTTATTTAAGGAGAAAGAATTGAAATATTATCAATAGAAATATCACTTGATAAGTGATAATCCTGTTATTTAAGTTAATTAATTATTGAATAATTCTTTTCTTTTTTTGGAGTTAATTTCTTAAAGAAGTGTTTCTACAATATTGATGCATAGATTTCATTAGGTTTTATTTTTTCTCTGCTGTTATTATGTGAATTAACTGGTGAAGTTTGCAATTTCTTTAACATATTTTTATTCATTATATTATTATTTAATGCATAATAGATATAAAAGCAATATTAAACAAAGAATAAAAACATAGGTAAGTAATTCAATTTACTTAAATACTCCTTAAAAAAATTTCAATTTGAATTTATCTTTAAAAAAATAAAATATTAATTTGAAAATTCGTTTTAAAACTGCTCCCAAAAGAAAAAAGTAAACTCAAGTATCTCCTTCACATAAAATATAAAATAAAATTTTAATTAATTTAGATAGAATGCCTGTCAAAAATTTTTGTGACACTATTTCAAATAAATAAGAGTTACTTAATTATATTAAATTTAAAATTGACTTTCTTTAACATGTTATTTAATCAATAAAAAACAATTAATCAATAAACCAATGCAGAATTTATTTCGATAAAATATATAAAATGTAAATTAGTAGTTATTTTAATTCTTCTAAATCATACTACTTATATTTATTAAAGCAAATTAATTATAATTAAGCATTCACCATGCTTAATATAATTGATAATTATCAGAAAATAAAATGGTTAATAATTGTGACTTTATTAATTAAACTATATGAATAGTTTATTGTTTTTATATAATAATCATAAAAGAAAAGCAATTTATTATAATCACTCAAGCATATCAAAAAGATTATAAAATAAAAAGTAATTTTAAATAAATTCATGAGTTTTTAATATTCTAAAATTTTATCTTTTTCAGGATGTATAATAAAAATTATTAAAAATATTCTATGCAATTATGCTGCTTATTTAGTATAGAATTTTCAAAATCATTTATTAGGGGCTAAGTGTATATTCAGTATTTGTCCAGCTCCATACCTTTCAATAATCTAGAAAAAAACTTTAGCTCTAGATTTAGATTAAACTTTAGTTCATTACAATTAAAGTAATGGAATGGGACATGTCCTAATTCGCCCACACGTTCATAAATTCCTTTAAAAAATGTCTTAAATTGCATAAATTGTAATTTTCACAGCAGCTTTACCAGATTATGCTAATTGGGTTATAAATGCATTGGATAAATAACATAAAATAAAACATAGATTATATAGGCAACATTGCTATTGTCACTAAAATGGTGTCATTAAAGATATATCAAGAATTGGAAGACCTTTACATTCAATTGTGATGATTGATAATATTTCATAAAATTATTCCCTTCAATCTGATAATGGAATATAGGTTAAAACTTGGATAGATGATTCGAAAGATAAAGTTTTATTATAAATGATTCCAGTACTTAATTTTATTTTTAGTCATGATGATGTTAGAAAAGCAATTAATATGTATAAAGATAGATTATAAAAAATTAATAAATGAATTATTATTATCAATATAGATTTTTATAATATGCAAAAAATGGCTATGTTGAACTCATTGCATCAATTGAAATAGCTTTTATTTGCATATTTTTTGTTTATAATTAATAAATTTAGTTGCCTAGCATTGTATTCTGCAACTCTAATAAATTATCATGAGTTTAACAAATATTTTTACCTATTTAATAAATAACTTACTTTTATATTTAGATTTCTTAATTGTGTTTCAATATCTTTCCTTTTTGATAGTTTTATGATATTTTAATCATATTTTTTATCACATTAGTTTTTTCCTTAAAAAATATTTCAATTTAGTTTATTTCTTCTATAATTTTTTTTTCAATAGTAACTATATAAATCTTAATTTCTTAAAGTTTCTGTGTATCTAATTTAAATAAATTATTAGCACATATAATTCGTTAAGCAATTTGTTAATTAATAATATTGAAATTATCTAAAAAATTAAACTAAACATTATCTACCTAAAATTAAGATAATTTAATAGCAATAGGAATACTACAAAGATAAGTATTTTTAATTTAATTTTAATCTAATACTTTATTAATATGATCAACTTTAACTTTTGAAAACCCTGTATTTGTCAATTTAATTTAATTCTATTTAACTTAGTCCATATACTAAGAATTAACCTAAGAATATCGTTTCTTTTTAAGTCCAATAACTCTATGAGTAAACATTCTAGTCCTAGATATAATTTGATCAGTACGATCTTCCAACAGTTTATTATTCTTATAAGAAAACGGAAAAGGTTGTTGTGATTTATAAAATAATCCTTCTTTATCAATATTTTATTAATGACGTAAAGTCTGTTGCTGAGTCACTGGAATAATTTTTTATGATTATTTTTATTCATAATTTTTATTGCTAGATTTTGCTCGATAGCTAAACGACCTAATTGAAATTTTGTCATTAGTAGATTAATACAATGGATTAAATTTTTTTGGATCTTTTTTATTTAATATAAATTGGAATAACTGTCTTTAATTACTTACTGCTCTTTTTCTCATTAATTATCTAAAATATGTTATTAACTAATTTAAGAAGTGGATTCATATTCATCTAATCACCTAATAACAAATCATTTGGAATTAATTTCTTCTTTATAGACAATGATTACAATTTATATCGTACGACTACATTAGCTCCACTTTTAAGAGCATATAGAGTAAGTTAGTCAATAAACTAGATTATATAAAATATAAAACCATATGCTTAGCAACCACTTAAATTTAAATCGATGATCACTGGACCTATTAAAACGTTTGCTAATGATTATTTGCCTTTCTCTAATAATTTATATTTCGAATTGTAAATGCAAACATAAGGAGAAAAAAAATCCCCTTCTTTGAAAATTTTTGCTATAATGGATTAAGATATCAATTTATTGAATGACTTTCTTAAAAATTATGCACAAAATGTGAAAGAATGTAAATAAAAAGAAAAGAAAAAACTCAATAAATAAGATAGTTAAAAAAATGAATTGGTTGCTAGTTACATGAAAATTCAAAATCTAGTAATTTAACACAAACAATAAAATAAAGCAGTTATTTAGAGCAATAAGATATTTTTTGGGAATTAAATATATTATCAAGGGGAAATTCATAATAATTTGCCTGCCGGATAAGGTAAATAATATATGATTTAATAGATAACCTATACAGGCAAATTCAAAGATTGCAAAAAGCATGGACGAGGATTCCTTAAAAGGGGATACGTATCATTATTGTGTTAATTTAATGATGATATGCTTGTTGGTATTTGATCATTATTAATTTAATTTTATAAAAACGTTAGATGTGGGATGAAAAAATGAGAACTATTGATAGGTTGGAAAGAGAACTAGTTGATTTAAGAAATAGAAATAAAACTAAATTGTTGGGAAATTATAAGGAAAAGATTTAAGCTAAAATTAGTATTTTGGATAATTAAAAAAAATAGTCCAAATAAAAAATTTAGAAAATTAAAAAAGAAAACCAAGAAAAATAAGTTAAACTATAAAAATAAAAGGAAATACTTAAATAGTCTATTAATTAGCTTAGTGCCAAGATATAATAAAAACAAAGTATTTGTAGTAGTTATAATAAAGATGTTTAAGATAAATTAGGTTAACTTAAAGATTTGAACATTAAATTAGGTTAATTATATTTTAAGAAAAAATAATTACAAAGCAAAATGAAATCTCAAAAATCTATCTAAATTTCATTAAAGTAATAAATTTTTCAATCAAATCAGAATATTAAAAAATTTTAAAATTAAATATAATATATATAAAAATCTATTGAGAATAAATAAAAAAGAATAACTCAATTAAAATAATAAAAATTAAAAAAAAACAGTTCGAGCTAATAAAATTAAAAATAAATTGAATAAATTAAAATAAGCATTGATGTGATAGATGAAAGTTTTATAAATAAAAAAGAAGAAATATAGAAATCAAATATGTCTTTTCAAAAATCAAAAGAGTAGTTTTATCAATTGGCAAATATATTTAAATCAAATTAAAAAGAATTAGAACTTTTTAAAAAACAAATTAATAGCTAATAAACTAGTAATACTAAAGGAAATCAATATTATGAAAATTTAACAAAACAATTAGAAAAAATACAAAAAAAGGAAGGAGAATTAATTTAATAAGAAAAAAATTCTAAATAAAATTTTAAGGGGTTATAACAAATAAAAAATTAATCTCAAAGTATTCTAAATTAAAAAGTTAATAAAAATAAAATATATAAATAATAAAATGCATAACTATTTAAATATTTAGATTAATGCATTGTTTAAGATGAAGCTATTAAAACTATTATAAATAGACATTTAAGAGTTAATATTCTAAAATAAAGAGGAAACATGAAATAAAGAAAATATATTTGACATTTAAATATTTTTATATATTAAAATTTGTTGCCTTGCCAAATATACCCCCCTAAAGCTATGGTCAACAAGTAGGAACCGGTCTTCAAATATCCAAACTGGGAAACCAATGGTCGATTATTATTATATTAAAATTTAATTTGTCATAAACTCAAATATCCTCTATATTAATTAAAAAAATTAATCATAATTGTCCAGATAGAAGGATTTTATCTATATGTTTTTATAAATTTATAAGCATCATAATTAGAGTTAAACAAATCATAATAATTTTTTATTAAATAACTTTTTTTAAACCCATTTTTAAGATAAAAATTAATAGCTGTGGTATTATAGCTTATTACATGTAAATTCAGACTTATAATATTACTATTGGCCATAATTTCATCCTCTAAATAATATAACATTCTAGAGGAAATTCCTTGTCTTCTAAATTAGTCGATTACTCCTATTGTCATAATATAACTAGATTTAGTACATTTAAAAAAATTTTATATACGTGTCTAATACACTAAAGCCCCAATAATTAATTTTTCTTCTTTCTCAGTATTCACTTAGGCCACTATACATTTAGTATTTTATTGATCAATTTTATTAAAAAAAGACATTGTATAATTAACAGGGAACCATTATTTATGAAGATCAATTAACTGCTTCCTGTCTGATGGAGTAAAATCTCTTATAGTTGGCGGACTACATTATGCAGCTTTTTTTAGTATTTCATGTACTGAAGATGTTATAATAGGCTGTCTGTCTATTGGAAATGATTATGAAAAAATCATCTATTAAATTCATATTTATTATGATTGTACAACATTCATTAATATTGCTTATACAATTATTACTGCTTCTGACTATTCTGCAAACTTCATATCCAAATATTATAATTGCTATACGATCCTAATATGCTATTAGTCAAATTAATCAAGCTAATATATTGTATGAATTTTATTAGTGTTAATACTATAGATATAATTTTCTTAGTAATAACCTTTTTACAGTTGGTTTTATTAGTGGTAAATACAAGAACAATACAAAGTATCTTTCAAATAATATTTACTATTTTGGCGGATATCTGTTTACTCTGGTATATTTTAGAACCACTTAATTATTTCACTTTATTATATATTTGTATTATCTTTATCTTAATTCCATTTTGTTTGGAATTATATACATGGATTAGAAAAATGTGTTCTTCATCAAAATATCTACAATGATTTAATTATTATTTTTTATTCATAAGTTTAATTTAAATATTTTTTTATACAAATTAATGGATAAAAATAAAATTAAATAACTTGAAACTCCTATAAGATTGAATGTATAAATATCTCAAAAAAAAACTCCTTTTTAATCTAAGCAAAATAATTTAATATATGGATTTTATGACAAAATTAATAATATTTTTTATACTTGTGATAGTAAATAACAAATGAAATAATATAAAAAACAAAGCAAAAATTTTAATAAATAAATTATAAGCATATCCAATTTTATAAACACAGATTAAACTTGATTATTAATATTTTGATACTAATAAAAATTTATATTAACAATATAAATTAATAAAAAATATCATTTTTTTATAGATCAATATATGTACTTTTATATTAATATATTTTTAATTTTTAGGTAATATATTATATAATAATATATTAATAATTAATTAAATAAATTAAAATAGTAGGGGTTGGGGTTGGGGTTGGGGTTGGGGTTGGGGTTGGGGTTGGGGTTGGGGTTGGGGTTGGGGTTGGGGTTGGGGTTGGGGTTGGGGTTGGGGTTGGGGTTGGGGTTGGGGTTGGGGTTGGGGTTGGGGTTGGGGTTGGGGTTGGGACGTTATAAAAATATAATAAAGATAATTACAAAAAAATATTAGTCATTGAATAAAATTGATAAAGCTAAACTTTATGATGAATATTTAATGAAAGTTTAACAATACAAAGTTGAATTAAAAGAATGGTAAAAGACAAATAATTCCACCTAGTTCAGATTTCAAGTAATATATTTATTAGATAAATGTCTAAAATATTGGATAATACTCTGATATTCTCAAATAAATTTCTCAAAAATATTCATATTTATCATAAATTGATAGAAACAAACTTATTCATGAGTACTAATTAAAATATGAGGAATATAAGTAGGAAGCGAAACAATATAGAAACTTGAATATTAAGGTATAAAATTAAATCATGAAATATTTAGATGATGATAACAAAACATAAATCAATGATAAAATAAAGGTACATAATTTAGGCAAATCTAAAAATTCTTCTAAAATTAGTACATAAAAATATGAATGTGATTTAAATAAATGGGAAAAAAAATACAAAAATTAAAAGAATATAAATGATGACTAAGAAATAGCCATTAGTGAAAAAAGAGATAATCATACAAATTTAAAACAAAAATAAATTTGATTCAATATTGTCATTTAATTTAATATATTTCTTTATTAAATAGTATTGTTTATTTTATTTAATATTATTTATTCTAATCATATTTATAGATAATTAATATTATTATAAAATGAGATCTATTTTTTTGTTGATGCTAATAATTTTCATCCATGTAAAAGGACAAACCTGTACATAAACACTTTAAATATAATGTGTAGATGAAATAGTACAGGCTATACCATCTTGTTAATAAGCAGCAAGAAAAAAAGGTAAAGATTAACCATCTGATATTGAATGTTATAAATATTTAACATAAATAAGAAGTTCATGCTGGCCTTGCATTTGCAAAATTGCTAAAGACAATAATGTTTAAGTATTTGGATGTCCTAAAAGTAAAAATATTAAAATAGATGATAGTTGATTTAATAGATTATATATCAATTTTAATATATAATTAGTTATGGTATTTATGAAGATGATGAATAGATCTTATGTTCAGAAGATGTTCAGGTATAATAATTATAAAGTTTTAAATCATTATTATCCATCAATAACGCATTAATAAGATAAAATATTAACTTCATTATTCAATCTAAATTAAATAAAATGAAATCATAAAACAAATCGATCATCTAAATAATATCTAATATTAATGCTTTATGCATCATCGATAAATCAATGTAGGATTATAAATAGTATTAGAGCACCCATACAGTGATTTATAATTATTAATTTTAATTTAAAATAGTTGATAATGAAAGGATTTAGATACTATTCTGATATGGATAGTGATTTATGTTTGCAAAATTTATAAGTTCCTCTCCCTCCTACTATAAAACCAATTGATCCTGTATAAATTCCACCTATTATAAAATTATCTATGTAAAATAATAATGATATATAAAAGACTAAACTAAGTTCTACTGATAGTCAATAAAGTTAATATGATATTGTGTTTTCTTTATCTCATTTAAAGATAAAATAGCAAAGACCTAGATATAATTCGTAATGTATAAATTCAATTTTTTTTTATTTAGGAAAAAGTAAATATGGCAATAAAATAAATTAAAAAAATTAATAATTTATGTGATTTTTATAATTTTTGATTTTATTTTGAATTGCTTATCAATAATTTATTCAATAAAAAAAAGAATAAAATATTAATTTTTTTAAATTTATAAAATATGTAAATAATGATATATAAATATTTATTAAGCAATAAATTGATTAATTTCAATTTAATTATATTGTGCTTTTATGCTTTTTTGTTAATGTTTATATAGTTTTAACTTTATCATTAAGATCAATGCATAATTTTTTTTATATTTTTTACATTTTCTTAATCTAACTATTAATATAATCATTTTATAGTATTTTTACTTTTTTATCTTTCATTTTTAATTATTTAAAATAACTCATTTTTCTGGCCCAAAACTTCTATATATTTTTTTTTGTTATCTAATGCATTACTTATACTTTTTAATGTTTCTTTTTCCTAATCAATGACTATAATTATCTTCCTTTATTTATAGCTTCAAGTCCTTAATTTTTAAGATACTTAAGTTTTTCAAATTTTTTTCTTTTTTATTATAATATGGAAAATGAATTATGTTTATGTTTTTAAGTACTAACCATTTTTCTTGAAACATTTATTTTTTTCTTTCTTTAAATTTATTTTTCTCTTTGCTATTCTATTTTCTTTTTCATATTTATCTGCTTTTTTTTCTTCTTATTTTCTTAAATATTTTTGAAAAATTAACTATATTAGTGATTAATTAACTTCTCCTTCTTTATTTCCTCACTATGTAAATATTTAATTCGACTTTTTAATCGGAATAAATAATTCTGCAGATCCATTTGTGAAAAATTTTTGATTTACATATTATATGAATAACAATTTAAGAAAAAACTTAAAATTAATAGAAAAATAATAAAATTTAAAATGTAGAATAAAAAATAAATAAAGAAATTCTTATAGTAAACAACCTCATAAAAATCTTTTTTATGAAATTGCTTATAAAAACAAAAATGCTCTAAAAATGTAAAAATGTAATAAAGAAATTTATTAAAAAAAATTTTAATAAACTTTTTAAAAAAGTAGCATTATTTAATAATTTGAAATGCATGATAAGTATGATATTTAATTTTGCTAAAATTTTTTCTTACACAAAAGCAAATACCTATAATTTGTTAATTTATAGTCAAATGATCTTCTAAGAATAGATTCAGTAACATAAATAAATGGAATATATATTTTAAAATCATAAAGCAATAAGAAATTGGATATTTATCATTCAAATTAATATTTTGAAAATTGCAAAAATTCTATTATTTGCATTCTATAACCATTAAAAAGACCTTTCTTTTTATTTTCAAATACAGAATAAATCATTTTAGAATATCAAATTATTAGAAAATTATTAATTTTTATAAGTAAATTACTATTATAATTAGCCAAATAAACATAAAAGCAGATTCCTAATAAATTTGGTTAAATATTATATCCAATTCGTAATATGATAATATAAGTAAAAACATAAAAAACGACTAAAAAATAATTTAAATTAACAAAATTAATTTAAATATACGATAAAATTAATAATTGATTTTATGTAGAAATTATCATAAACAAAGATTAGAGTCATTGGAGCTTTATGGTGTCCATACTGTAAAAGAGTTAAAAACAAACTAGAATAATAGAAGGCAAATTATAAATGGTTAGATACCTAATTGAACAAATAATTATTTCAGGAAGAAAAAAAAAAGCAAGATTATAAAACAATTCCAATGGTATTTATTGATGGGAAATTTATTGGAGGGTGTGATGAATTTATGAGTTTAATTAAAAAGAAAAAACTTAATCTAGATGAATATAAATGAATATCTAAATAAGTTATTTCGATATTTAAAAAAATAAATTTTATATCAAGTCAATTATTTATCTATTTATTTCTCTCATAATCTTTAAATTTTTATATTATCCTCTCTCGACGATATTTCAAATTATTCACATATTGATCTTAGTTAATAGAAATTCCTAGAATTTATAAAAATTTATCATTTAATCCTTATAAATTTTTTTTATGAAGTATAATTGCATTTATGTTAGTCTATATTTGTCTATTTATTTATATAATTCCCTTGTTTTATTGTATAATAGAATTAATCTGAATTTCTAGCATTTTAATTTACTTTTCATAATTATTTAATTTAATTTAAATTATTTTCAACTATTAGATGATCATATGTTTTTTAGTGATTTATTTTTAAATATTTTTTGCGTTACATTGAAAATTAGATTTGGTTTATAATACTTATTGATCTATCAAATGTATATCATCTGTCATATTTTTTATCATAGATGATAATTCTTAGTTAATATGATTTAATTACACTTCTTAATTTTCCAATCGGAATAGATCAATTTAAATTTCTCTTATTAAAATCTATAATTAAGCTGGATTACCTGCAATATTTTGCAATTATATATTCAAATTTTATAATATAGAATCTTTTTTCTGATTTTATTATAATGATTATTGATATTCTCTTTATTTACATTGTAATACCTATAAATATTCATCTCTATTCTATTTAAGCTAACTTAGTTTACTCTTTAACTTAATACTTTAACTATCCATATTGGAGCCATATTACTGTAGTTAAATAAAATTCTATTTAATTATTTTAAGATCAATATCTCTTGAAATAACAATTTTTTGAAGTGAATTAATTTACTAGTCTAAATCTTTTCCCTAGAAAACTTTTTCCCTACATTTTTGTTTAAGATTTTAGCATTAAACTCTTAACGAATTTATCTCAACATTCAACACAGCTTTTTTCTTTTCATTTATTTTTTCATTTTGTTTCTTATTAAAACATTACTTTTTATAATTCTACCCTCTGAAAATTATGTTCCATATTTTATAAAATTTATCTATTGCCAACTCCCTCCTCATATTTACTACGGAAAAATTAAATTTCTAGCTTAAGTTGTGTAATAAGTTATTCTTTTGGATCACAATGTCTCATATTGAACACTTGTTAATGAATCACTTGGTTCATTAAATTTATTTAATAATAATAATTAAATGATTCCATTAACCCAATAAAATCTTTAATAAGCATTCAAACGAGTAATTCCATATATTCACAAAACATAAATAAAATCCAGTAAAACTATAAATAATATGTTGGATTGTTAAGTTTTATTTAAATGTGAGAATTTTCAAAAAGGAGGCTCATTCAAAGCTAGAGGGGCATATAACTACATTTTAAAAAAGTAATTAAAGAATGCATGTACTCATTCATCAGGAAATCATGGACAAGCAATAGCAATGGTTTCTGCACAATTTAATATTAATAGCTATATAGTCATGCCAGAAAACTCATCAAGAGTTAAAATATAATCAGTAATGCAATATCAAGGTGGAAAATAATTACAATAAATTGTTAAATAAAATGATGTTATTAAAAATTAAAAAGGATCTATTTATATTTGTGGAAATACTCAAAAAAGCAGAATATAAAAAACATAATATGTAAGATAAATTCATGATTGCACCATAATATAACCATTTAATGATTGGAATATAATTTAAGGACAATCTACATTATTTCAATAATTATTAACACAAGTTTAACACTTTGATATTATATTAGTACCTCTTGGAGGAGGAGGACTAATTAGTGGTACACTACTTGCCAGATCATATTTAAAACCCTGGGTAGAGGTTATTGGAGTATAACCCTAGGTTGCTTCATAAGCGTATTAATCTCTTGTTTCTGGTTAGCTAAAATAACAGATGGCACCAATAACTATCGCAGATGGGTTAAGAGCGGGAATTGGAGAGAAAAATTTCACTGTTTTTAAGAAACATTTGAAAGAAATTATAAAAGTGTCAGAGATTTAAATTATTGAGAGTTTGAAGATTTTATATGAGAGACTTAAAATTGTTGTTGAACCATCCAGTAGCACTGTTCTTGCTGCACTTATTAAAAATAAATAAAGATTTAAGGGAAAAAAAGTAGTTGCAGTGATTTCTGGAGGGAATTTAGATCTTTCAGGATTATTTAAATCTTTGAAAAATAAAATAAAATGATAATTATTTTAATATAATTCATTAAATTATATATATATATATTACTTGTCCAAGGGGTTGGGGTTGGGGTTGGGGTTGGGGTTGGGGTTGGGGTTGGGGTTGGGGTTGGGGTTGGGGTTGGGGTTGGGGTTGGGGTTGGGGTTGGGGTTGGGGTTGGGGTTGGGGTTGGGGTTGGGGTTGGGGTTGGGGTTGGGGTTGGGGTTGGGGTTGGGGTTGGGGTTGGG
>NW_028291884.1:0-39500 GCF_963383615.2 Lipophrys pholis | reverse complement strand
CCCAACCCCAACCCCAACCCCAACCCCAACCCCAACCCCAACCCCAACCCCAACCCCAACCCCAACCCCAACCCCAACCCCAACCCCAACCCCAACCCCAACCCCAACCCCAACCCCAACCCCAACCCCAACCCCAACCCCAACCCCAACCCCAACCCCAACCCCAACCCCAACCCCTTGGTTAAAAAAATATATATATATAATAGTTAAAATATTATTAATTATATTCTATATAATTAATTATAACTTGAACAAATAAATATAATGGACCTTTATTAATCTCTTAATATTTTTATTTGAATAATTAGACTCTCAAACTTCTAATTAGTTTTTTTAATTTCAATATCAGCATAATAATTAAATAATTTTTTTAACGAAATTTAATTCAAATAAATTATGGATTCCAATTTCTGTTGAATCTCTGGGAAAGCAGCAATTAAAAATAAATCTGAAAAAAATTGGATTTATACCTATTAACTAAATATAGAATAATGTAAATTAAATTTTTAATAAAAAAAAAATTTTTTTGAAACATTTTAAAAAATGAATACTCTTGGATAATATATTCATTTCTTTCAATATTAAAAAATAATAAAATATTCCAGAAGGGTTTTGTAAAATGTGAAAAGAATTAATTTGAATATAAATAATATGAAATAATTGATTTATTAGTTAATTGATGTATGCCATAATGATGAAAAGTACACAATATAATTGATATAAAAAAGGTTTTTAATGAAAAAAGGATAAAATAAAATGATTATTGAAAAATTTTAATCTAGTCAATATTTAGTTCTTTTAAAAAAACAATATTTAGAGATTGTTAATAGATATTTGATAGAAAAAATCAACTCATTTTTAATTAGAAAAGAATTTAAAGTTTAGTTGATTAAATCAGTAAAAATTACAATTAAATATTAATTAGTATTATCAATAAAAAATAAAAAATATAAAGCTGTATGCTATAAAATTGATAATAATTAAAACTATTCAAATGAGATTAAAATAAACAAAGATTTTCTAAAAATATTATTTAGCTATAAATAAAAAGAATTTGAATTGTTTATTTTTGATTATAAATAGTTTGTTTTAATTTAAAACATTTTAAGCAACAAATATTTAATTCTATAATATTAATATAATTAATAAAAATTTAATATTAAAGTAATTAAAAATGATAAAAAATACTAGATATCTGATAAAAAATATTTAAATAATTATTAAATCAACTAGTAAATTAATATCTCTTAGCTCAATATAATTCTTTATGCACAATATATAAGGTAAATATAATAGAAAAACCAATTATTATTATAATTATAATAGTAGTAAAAATAATATTAATTAGAAAATAATTAGAAAATAAAAATAAGAAAATAGAAAATAAAATAAATTCTATCTAAAGAAGGATTTTAAATTAAAAATTATAATTAAAATATACATATTTGTAACATGATATTTACAAAAAACAATATCAATTATTTAATAAAGATTTAATAATAAGATTAAATAAAGAAATAGTATCAATTTTTTTAAAGATTGCCATTCACTTAATAAAAGAAATTTATAAAATTAGTTCCAAAAGAATAATTTAATTAAAAACATTTGGTATAATTTTTATAAACTAAATTAAATAAAAGTATAACAAAATTTGATACTAAACAAAATAAATTAATTTTTATTAAAACTTAAACATAATTTATTAAATGTCATTTTGTTGCATAATAAAACTAAAAATTGATAATGAAATAAGTGCGTTTAAATTAGTTAATTAAACATGAAAATATTTTAGTCTCAAAATAGAATTTATTTTTTTATGAAAAATCTTTAATAGTAATGATATTTGATAAATATGATAAAGATTTTCAAGATATTTTTTAAAGAAATAATAAATCCTTTAGAAATTTATTTAATAATCATAAAATAAATAAATTGTTAACTTTTAAATATATTTTTAAATCAATAAAAAAACTAGTTTCGGCAGTAAATTATTTACATAATAATAAAATAATTCATAAGGATATTAAACTTAAAAATATAATGATTAATTAATCATTATAGTAAGTTAAATTAATAGATTTCGGAATATCTTGTTTTTATGATGATTAATAAAGAAATATGACTGCTGGAACAAATTTAGCACCATAAGTTTAAAAAGGAATTGTTTAATATAAAACAGATGTTTTTAATTTGGGAGTTGTATTTGCATGCTTTTTAGTTAAAGATATTAGGATAATTAATTTCTAAAATTCTACATCTATTTTTAATTTACACATTTTTTATGAAAGTTTTAAGTATATATATGGAGATCTAACTATTTTTAAATAAATTAAATAAATTATTTCTGGAATGATTTAAAATGCTTTATAAAAAAGATTAACAATGAAATAAGTATAATCAAATATATAAAAAATAGAAAAAAAATTTAACAATAATCCATAAAATAAAATAAAACGGCATTTTATTGATGTAGGTTTATAACTTCATTCGATTAAATATCTCATTTAATGTTATAGATTATCATATAATTTTAAATCAGATAAATATATTTAATATAAATAAATCGTTTAAATCATAAAAAAAATTTTTTTAAATAAAGTTGTTAATAGGTAACTTAGTTAATAAATAATTAATCTTTCACAAATAATAATTGATTAGATTCTTGGATTAAACAAAGCTAAATCTACTATAAATAGATAAACCACAAATATGTAACTAGAAATAATTACCAATATTGTAAATGATGCAATTAAAAATTATAATAAATTTTTAAATTAATATGATTCAAAAACTAAAATATTTAGATAAATATATAGAAATTAAAAAAAAATCAAAAACTTTATAAAAAAAGATAAAATATTAAAGAAAATATTTTAGAAAATATTCCGATGAATTAATCCATTATGAATATTATTAAATTAATTAATGAAAAGATTTTACTTAAAATAATAATATTCATTTAATTATCTTTTTCTAATTTATTTTACCAGATCTAATTTTATCAAACGTTAATTCCTTTTTAATTAGCCTATTAAGTAATATATATTCAAGTAATAATTAATTTTTTTACATATTAGACTACTCAAAGCCATACCTTTCTTTATAAACAACTTTATGAGGAAATATTTAATCAACAAAATTCAAAGAGGAAGTATTTAATTGCATATTTATTAAGGTTGGTTTTTAATTACTTTAATATTTTCTATTTTTATTAATAACTTATTTAATCTAATTTTGTATCTTTTTAATATTATTGTAAGTTTTTTTAATTTTAAAATTGGTTTTATGTCTTTTACTTTTTTTTAATACATTTTATTAAATTTTTTGTAGCTATAAAATATTTCTCTTTGAGTAATTTATACTCTGCAAACTTCCAAATTATTTTTTTCGAATTTGAATATCAGCACAATAATTAAATTTACTTTTTTAAATCAATTTTAATTCAGATTAATTATGAATTCCAATTTCTGTTGATATTTTGGTAGGTTAAAAATAATTTTTGCTATTATTAATAAAATTCATTTAATAAATATTATTTAATATTAAATGTAACATAAATCATTACATACTCTTATTTAATAGGCATCAATTAGATAGAATCAATTAAAAGGATTAGTTTAATAGCTTAAAAAGCAAAGATTATTAGATCTTTCAAATTATTAAAACAGATATAAATAAATGAATATGAAGCTATAATAAATATAAAAAAAGAATTAAGCAGGAGGCGATTTAAAATTTAATTTATGTATTAATATAATCAAGTTCGTAAAATAAACAATGAATAATTAAAAGCTGACATGCCAACCAGAATAGCAATGAAAACGGCATTTAATATCTAAGATGGATAAACGTGTTTTTATAATCAGATCATCTATATTTTTTGCAATAGAATTAAGTAATATTACATTTGATAATAATTAAGTTAAAGCTGTTCATATTCCCTAATCTTTACATATTCAATGTAATATAGGCGTTAAATAGTTTTATTTTGGACATGTTCATTATAGCAATGCCTCATAGGAAGCACATTATGAGAAATTAATAGCTTAAAATATTCCTTTTTCATTGAGAGATTCTAATTAATCACCTAAAATTTATTATAAATTGGAAAAGAAAGATTAAGAAGAATATTAATTTTTATTTAAATACTTTTATAATAAAAAACTGAGAATTAATTTTAATAGAACTGACTCTAGACTTCCTTTTTGTTATTCTTATATTAGTCTCACTGATATAATGTATTATAAAAATGTGGAAGATAATTGGTTCAATTAATTTTCTATTTATAATTCAATTTCTTAAATTTAAATAGGAAAAATTTAGGTCGGATTCACAAATAAAAAAGTAATCACTTCAATTAATCAAAATGCATTAAAACAAAAAATAGTTGTAAGGAAACCACTTTAATTAGAATCATTTTAAATTCCAAATAAATAAAATAAATAAGAACGACAAAGACAAAGGATTAAACTTTTTAAGATGAAAAATTAGCAAAATATAACTAATTATATTGCTTAAAAATATCAACATTAGCAGATGATTGATAAAATAAATTAAATAAAGAAATAAAAAAAAATGTAATTAGTTAAATAAATGTTAATTTCTAATTCACTTATAAAATAAATTTCATTATATTATGGTAAATCTAAATATTAATTAATAAGAATTAAAAATCCATATAAGTATATTTGTATTTTTACATATGTTATTAAGGATCCATCATTAAAATTACAATAAGATTTTAAATAAATAAGAGTAGTATCATAATAATCAGAAATTTAATCACTTTGTTTAAAATTATCTAAATAAGTAAATAGTATAATTTCATTAAATAAAGAAAACTAATTCAGATTAAATTAAAATTAGTAAAAATTTATGATAGTTAAATTCCTTAATCTAAAATAAAAATTTACATTTATTAATTCTACAGGAATCAAAGATAGAAAAGTTCAATTATTAATATTAGATAAAGAGGATCATATAACATAATAAATTAATTTCAATATTACTATAAAAGGTTAATTAATAGACAATTATGTAAATTTATTTTAGCCTAAAGATAAATAAATGATGTTGACATATCCTTTCGTTCAATAATAATAATTTAAATCGTTTTTCTTTTGCAATCATAAAAATATTAAATTAACTACTGATAAATTTAATTTCGCTTTGAAATTTAATACTGGTAGTGAAGATTTTGCATTTTATTTAATTTTATTCAAAGATAAATTTTATTCTTAGTCTATAGCAATCTACAAATTTTAAATAAATGTGTGCAATTATAAATAAATTAAAGTAAAAATAGGTTCATTGGCAAGAATTCATCTAGATTTAATGTTTGGTTACAATAAATAATAATATTCGTTTTCAAGTACTGATCCTCAAACATTACAATTAGATTAAACTACTTAATAAGTAAGAGCTCCATTAAATAAAAAGACAATTCAAATACAATCCTTACAATTTAATCATATTTCATATATATTATTAACTTGTTCATAAAATGCAACAAAAGTAACTAAGGCAAGATGGCTTTTTAAATTATTTACAACTATTATAGATCCTTTGACAATTATAACATGTTAGGCTAAATTGAAATAAAATAAAGTAATTAATTTTAAATATTTGAATAAAAGGAAAAGTCAAACTTATTTTGAAATTATTGTAAGTGATCCATTAATGGCTAATGTTTTTCCTAAAGAGTTTAAATTAAATAGTTATGAGAAAAAAGATTTGGATATTGTGGTAAATTCTAAAATTATGGTTAAATATAAATAGATTTATATAATAATTAGGAATAATTAAGATGTTTAAATTATTCAGGTCAATGTCCATATTACATAGAATAAATGATATTAAATATTGATTAATTAATTTTAATATAATTATAGGGGGAAATTATATTAAGTAGTCCTCCTTGATTCTTAAGTCAGGGAGCAGACATATTCAAATTGCCATCTAATGGGCACCCATGCTGCTAAATGAGGCTTAAAAGGCTGATGGTGGCACAATGTTGAAAAACTCTTCCATACCTTAATTGGGGTTGAGCACATGATTATTATAATTATATAAATATTAAAATCAATCATTAAGCAGTTTTCTATTTCGTCTATAATTTTATAGATGTATCTAAAGGAGTTTATTCTTTTTTTTAATTATTTACCTTGTCATCTACTTTAATAACAGTATCTGGAATCTAAATCATAAAAGGAATAAAAAGGAATAAAGATATAATACAAACACCCATATAAAACAAACAAGGGAATGCAAAACTTACTTAAAGCATGTAAAGATATACTTGAGATCCTATATATGCGGATATAAAGAAAACAGATATACAGTAACTAAATCCTTTAGGTGGTAGTGTTTTAGATAAATAATTAAATACTATAACATCTATTGTAAGTGTGAATATACCTCTCATTATAACAAATATATATTTAATAGCTATTAATTGATTTGTATAGAATATAATTGTTAAAATAATATTAAATAAAGCTGCTGAAATAATTCCTATTATCCAGATTCTTTTTAATTTGGTTGTGAAATATAACATTATTAAAGCTATTATTACAGCAATGAAATCAATAGCTAAAGAAATTATATTAAATATTATACTAATCTAAGCATTGTCAAATAAAGTTAGATTATAATTTAAATAAACTAAATGAGCTATAGAGCCAGACCAATGCCTTACAAACATCATAAGTATTCCAATATACAATTTAGGAAATATTCTAACATCTGTGATATATTATTTAATTGTAAATTAATTATTATTTTAGTTTATTGCTCTTTGAATTTATTAATATGATTTCTTTACGAATTATTATTATAAATAGTTTTAGTAATAGATTACTGCTTATTAAATAGTTTTATCAGATTTAAAGACACTTTAAATTGAATCATAAGGAAATATAAAAGAAAAAATAAGTGCAATAAAAGCCATAATTCCAGGAAACAAAATTACAAAAATCCAGTATTGATTACCTTCAACATTCGAAAAATCAATTCCTAGTCCAATCAAAATATCCAAAAAAGGCCAAAATCGGCCAATAATCATAGCAATAGACGAGACCAAAAATTTAAATTCTGGAGGAACTAAAAACATTATATACGGAATAGCATGATATAAATCTATTCCCATTGATATACCTAATAATGCTCTACCTATCAATAATCCTGCATTATGTCTAATTAACATTAATCCGCAACCTAACATAGCAATTAAATGCGATATACGAGCACTATTAAGTCTTCCAAGTAATTAATACATAGCGAAGGAAGGATAGATATTAATTAAAAATCCTACAATTATTGAGATTGAAGTTGCTAGACCATAATATATTGTTTTTTATTATTAATTACTCCAATAATATATCTATGAGCTTATAGTGTTTATTGGATTTAATGATTGTATGATTGTTAATGGAATTGCGAATAGCATACCTGATTAGAAGATTAATCCTGCAAGTATGCATTTACTTTTAATCATAATTATAATAATAATTAATTAAAAATTAAAATAAAAGATATAATAAAAAAAGATATTTATAAATAAAATAAATGTATAGCAACAATATGAAAAATACCTATTTCAATCCTAACTGTCCTCCTTGCAACTAAGTAAGAAATTGTCCCCCCTGCCCACCCTGCAGAGTGGAAATCCCTCCTGGTGAGGCTCCTCAAGTCTCATCATAAAGCCAAATTCTATACATTCCTTATCAAAAAAAGATCACTGAACAGGTGGCTAATGAAGTAATATAAAGGATTCCTTTTTAAAGGACTATAACATAATATGAGGAAGTTAGAGTATTATAAGAAGTTCCTGTATAGAAGATAATAACAGGATATTATGCAGTATAACATATCATATAATATAATCCCAATATTCAACAACATTCAAAAACTGAATATATTGATAAATAGAAAATATCATATGATGTTGAGTATGTGCCATATTAGAGGCAAATTGTTCATTATCCTACTTAGGCAATTTACAACTTTGCAAATCAGGTAATTTAACCATCAAGGAATGTGCCTCTTTCACAAAGTAATTATCATATTGAACAACCTAATTCAAGGAGTGGAAATCGTCAACAATCTAATTATTATTATGGGCAGATATCTAATATGAAAGCTAGTAATTCAACCAATCAGCCTTAATATAAATACGAATATAGATGAATTATTATAAATATTATTATATATTATGTATAAACTTTTATTAGTAACAATTTTCGATTGCATTATATGTAGTTTATTAATTTAATTATATAAGGAATTAATTCTTATTTAATAAAACAATGTAAATAAAATAAAAAATGAAGAACTTAGTGCTTCTTTCATCAACAGGCCAAGGTAAGAGTACAACTGCTAATAAAATAGTAGGTGAATAATATTTCTTAGTTGGTGATGATCCAATTAGTTGTACAGCTTCAGTGTCTAATAGAGAAAATTCTTAATTAAATATAAATGTAGTTGATACTGCAGGCTTTGGTGATCATAGATTTGATTAAAAACATATTGATCGTATTCTGACTGATATAACAATGAGAATTGTCAATTTTGATGGTAAAAGCACTGGTCATATTAATGCTTTTCTTATGGTTATTAAATGTAATCCAAGGGCTTCTACTCTTAAAACTGATTTAGAACATGTAATTAATCTATTTGGATCATCATCTATGAAATCTCTTTTAATATTATTTATAACTGATTTATGTGCATAAAAGTTCCATAATTATATAACTAATAAGATGGATTAAGTTACAAAAATAATTGAAAATGGTAAAAAAGCTAAATTTGATCAAAATTGTTATATAATATGGAATAATTTTAAATAAAATCCTGATCAGATAAATGAGCTTATGTAAAAAGTTAAATTATTAGAGCCTTATACTCATGAAAAATTTATTTAGGCATAAAAGGAAATAAATTAACGTATTGATAATGGATTAATGCAGCTATTGCTCAAAAGGAAGCTCAATTAAAAAGATAATTTAAAGATAATGTAGAACAATTATAAAAATAATTATCTTTAATGTAAAATAAATTTATAAATTAAAGAAATTAAATGAAGGAATCTTTAGAAAAAGCAGTTATTTAAGCAAAAAATATTAAATAAATTTATTAAAATTCAGATTAGAAATTTAAATAAATGCTCCAAACTATGAAGGATTAATGGTAAATAGAAAGAGAAAATGAATTGAAAATAAAAGTATAAGACAGATAAATGCAATAGTAATATTTTAATAAAATTAATTAAACATCCAATAAAAAATATTAGTTAGCTATGAAATAAATTAAATAATTAAAAAATAAACCTGCTTAAATAAAAACAGTTTATAAATAAAAATAAACCGGATGCTTTCATATAGATTCAAGAATTAAAAGAAAAATTGATGAAAATATATAATAAGTATCATTAAAATAGGTTTCTATTGGGGATTTAGTTGAAGTTGTTGATAATAAATATGAATAAGTTGTACTTAAAGATGAAAATTTATTATCAATTAAGTTGATCAAAATAGATTTTATTAATAATTAAAATTAATAAAAATCTATTTATCTTACAGATCATCATTATATATATTGTATTAATTAAAAAGGAAATAAAATATGCATACCATCAAGATAAGTAAAGACTATATATAATTTAATTGGTTATAATGAATAGAAATTAAAAATAATTAATATTAAACAATAATTGAAATAAGGAGTAAAGAATATTATTACACCAAGTTAAACTTTAATTATTTAAGGAATACTTTGTTCAATTCATTGTGAAGGAGATTGGGGAAATAAATATTATGCTGTTGGTCGTTTTCTTTGGAAAAATGTATGGAAAGGATTCCCTCAATTAATGATGACAGCACATAAAACTATTAAAAATATATATAAATCAATCATTTGATCATTATTAATTAATACAATATATTTATTATATTAAAGTGTAACAATATATAAAGAAGATAAGATTTTTATTAAGAATTAAAATGTAAAAGAAATGATAATTAAAGTGTAACAATATATAGATTTAGAAGAAGAAAAGTTTGATAAGTAAGTAAATGGCAAATATGATTAATTACATATTAACCAAATATCATAACGTTGTATTTGGTAAATGGTAAATTATTTAAAAATATAAATAATTACCATAAAAAAAATAAAAATATAAAGCTGGAGTATTTTTAGTTAAATAACAATCAAACAAATGTATTTGTTTTAAAGACATATCATCATGATAATCTTAAATTTATTAATAATTAGATTGAAATCATCAAAAAATTAAAAAATTGAATCACTCTAGCTTTATACAATTTAAGTAATCTATATAAAAAGGATAATATTAGAAAAAAGAATAAAAATAAAGTGTTGTGGATTTATTATGGAATATGCTGAAAATAATGATTTGGCATATTATATAAAAAAAAATCTTAATAAATTTTAGATATAAGTTTAATTTAAACATATTTTAAACAAAGTTCATGCATAATTAAAATATAAGTCATCTTGATATCAAGACAATCTTAAATTTATAAATTTTGGTTTTTCGACATAGATGGAATATCTGAAAATATGTATGGCACTACAGGTTATAAGGCTCCTTAAATATAGGAAAATAGAAACACAATTTTGGTATTTACATGCTGTTAAAGATATACATTTTAAAAATTAACAAATTAAACAATTTTGAAGAGAATGATGGCATATGATTCTATATAAAGAATTACAATTGAAAAATTAATGGTATAAAAATATCTAATTAAGAACTTAAAAAATATATGAAAAAGGAAAGTCTTTGATCATTATTCATATTTATTTATTAATAATTTAAATATTTCATAAAAATATTCAATTTATTATTTTGATCTACATTATCCATATCTAAAATAATTTTTAATAATTGATATATAATGCGGTATTAAATATAATATAATATAATCAGAATGACAGATAATTTTTTTGAGCAACTCTAATAACAAACAAAAGGCATAAACCCAAACTAAGTGAATGTAATATAGATAATGTCGGCCAGATTCAAACATTTTACACCTTAAATGAAGGCATCATTATAAAGATACAGATTTCTGCAAAATTTATGTCTTAATGATTGTAACATTTAGTCATTATAAAACTTTCCCTCTATTA
This sequence comes from Lipophrys pholis, assembly GCF_963383615.2. Taxonomy (NCBI): domain Eukaryota; kingdom Metazoa; phylum Chordata; class Actinopteri; order Blenniiformes; family Blenniidae; genus Lipophrys; species Lipophrys pholis. Next base: position 28,346 of record NW_028291884.1, on the reverse strand, counting down.
AATCTTTGCTTAGGTTAGACATGGTTTTCAACTCTATTAAAGATAAAGATCTTTAATATATAAAATAAAGTAAACATCTTCAATGTATAATGCTAGGTGCAAATAAAATAAAGAATACAGATTCATTAAAATTTCTACATTAGTTTAAAGATCTTATTCAATTAGATTTATTAAATAATCCAATTCAGGAAACTCCAGCTTATAGAGCAACAATGTTTAAAATGTTGCCTCAAATAATGTCATTAGATGGATTAGATAAGAATGGAAATGATTCTTATAATACGACTTCTATGAAAGATTCTGCTAAAAGAGTTCCTTAATAATTATTTGATAAAACACCTATTAATCTAGGTAATCCATTTGGGAATCCAATGCCTAACAATTTATTTGGAGTCAATCCAATGCCTAACAATTTATTTGGAGTCAATCCAATGCCTAACAATTTATTTGGAGTCAATCCTGTAGTCAATCCTGTGCCAGGTAATTTATTTGGAATCAATACTGTAAATAATCCTTTACCATTAGCACCTATTATCCCAAAAATAAAAACAGCTAAAAAGGCAGCAAGAAGAATTAAAAATGATAAAACAGGGAAACAAAAAGGTTTAGGAAAGTTAAGAACAAGACAAAATAAAAATAATAAAGCAGGAATTGTATTCCCAATAAGTAGAGTAACACGTAAATTAAAAACTTCTTTTTCTAAGTATAGAATTGGCAAATCTGCAGGAGTGTACATGGCATCAGTATTGGAATATTTAGCTGCTGAGGTATTGGATCAAGCTGCTGATAAAACTAAAAAAGATAAAAGGTTGAGGATAACTGATTGTACTGTTAAAAAGGTTATTAAGTAGTAGAACATGTTTGGTTAATTCATTATTTGATATTCATATTATTTGATTAATTATTAATTTTTTAAACAAGTAATAAACAAATAATAAATAAATATTTAAATAATCATTTCTTTGATTTATTAATCTTCTTATTTTTCTTGCCTACATCTATAAATACGACCTTTTAAATAGTCTTGAGTGTATTAATATGAGCCATATCAGAAGTCTTAAATGTGTAAAGATATCTTCCACCTCTGAACTTGAATTTTTGGAATTTCTTATTGATCTTTTTGATTCTCACTGACTTGCCGTCAAATTTGTTCAAGATATCAATAAATTATTTGGCACTTTTCACTTCTTTGGGCTTATCAACAAAATTACCATTTATAATTGATTATTAATATTAATATCAAACTATAAATAAATAACTATAAGTTATAAAAAAGAAACAATAAGATAATTACATTGAATATAAAAATATTGTAATAAACAAAATATTTACTATAAATTATTTTTAAGTTATTTTAAAAATAAAGTAGATATTATATTTATAATTTTTTATATTGATTATTCAGATTTGCTAATACATTAATAAATACTTTTTTTTACAATTTGATCATTTTTCATTTAATTATATAATAAATGTAAAGTAGAAAATTAACTAATTAATTAAGAAAAAGCCATTTTATTTTAGGCAACAATCAAATAAATTCAAACTCGATTTATAAAATAGACTACGTGAAAAAATAATCATCAAAAATTTAGCCACAAAAATCAAACTCAAAAAAAAATTTTTTAGATGGAACTTATAAACATTTCATGCCGTAATCTAAATAAAAATTAGTTGATTGGGGAATTATGGAAGATAATAAAGCAAGTGATAATAATTTAAGAGGTCATCATTTCAATCTAGGAAATCAAGGAAATAGGAAAATGGTAACCACCAATCAAATCTAATATACAAAAAAATAACATTCAGCAAAATAAGTTCAAGACTCAATATAGCAAAAAGCTAAAATGAGAACACATCATCATAATTTTTAATAATCAAAAGGGCCATTACCAATTTCTTCATATATTGATACGTATAATTAGAAAAAGATACCTTTTTTTTAGATGAAGAAAGGTGATGTAAGGGATAGTCATATAGTTTTTGGAAATAATTATTTACAGAAAAATTCTATTCAGATGAGTGATTATGGACCAAAAGAATATCTTAATAGAGTTGCTAGTTCACCAAATTTTAATTAACTTAAATTAGGTTCAGACAAACCTTAATTTATAACATCAAATCAAGATTATCATAGAGCATTCAAAGTGAAATATGTATAACCTATTAGAAAAAATATTAGAAATACACAATTTAATTTAGGATCTCATAATCCGGAGAATTATAGTCATTCTAAATTAACGTATCAACCTCATAAATTATCTACTTAAATAATAATAAAAGCTGCAGATACTCCTAATTTATTATCGAATTCAAATTAAAAAAATTATATAACTACATATCAACGCTAAATGAAATAAAGATATTATTAACCTAATGTTTTATCTTCAAAACAACTTCAAAAAACAAATTTCCAAATAGGGCAAAATAAAACATAATATCAAACATAAAACAATTTACATTATAATTTAAAAAATAAAGAGTAATTGAAGCCTGCAGGAATAAAAACTAAAAATAATTAAAAAAAAAACTCACTTGCTTTAAAATCAGATTAACAACCATTTACAACAGTTATGAAAAGTGATTATATTCCATTTTAAAATGTTGCTCCTAATAAAATGATTAAAAAGAAGTAGACTATATAAAGTAATTTAGGAGCATTTAAAGGAATTACTTAATATAGTGATGAATATAGAAATGATCAAGCTAAAAAATTATATGATTTCCATTCGACGATGTTTAAAGTATGATTCATTAAACAATATTATTTATAAATTTAATATTAAATAATAATATCACCATTCATATGGATTATATTTTCTTTTATATTAATGATGATAAATATCTGAAACGTGAATTTTGGTAGGGGCGACCATTTGTTTTATATCAAATTATGATAATTTAGATCCAGATTTACTCTTTTTGATTGCTTATTCAGCATTTTTATATATTTAATGTTTTACAGGCTATCTGCTTTTCTTAGTTAATTTTTTTATATTTCTATTTTACTCAATTATTAACCAATCTTTATTCATATTCTACCAAATATTCTTTTTCATTTATCTATCTTCACTAGATAAAATAAATTCATCAATTTATGAATCTTACTCATCAGAAAATATTTCCTTTTACTCTAAATTTATCTTCTTTTTCGTTTATATACTTTAACTTTCTTAAGAAGATAAAGACTGGAATATTTTAGCATTAAGTACAATTTATTTTTCAATTTAATCTTTTCCCATTTCCTTTAATTATTTTAATTTAGCAGATCTCATCCTATTTCTTATAAATGAAGGAGGATCCATTTATTCTTAAATATCTAATAATTTATCTTTCATATTTTAAAATTACTACTTAGTTAATTTAGCAATAGGTGTTTATTTAAATTAATCTAATCTTTTTCTTATAGTCTAATCACAAACCATAACAATTTTACAAATTTGTCCTACAGTACAATCTACTCCAGCATATTTAGCCGCGATTAAAATTGCTGCCCCACATAGTGAGGAAGGCCTCCTTCCTTGATTCATCCAATCTCTCTCCATTCTTTGTACTAGTCTTGTAGCAGTAAGCCCAATTTCCCTAGCTTTTTCTCCCAACTCCAAATTTCGACAATAACGATGTATGAAAACAGCAGGATCAATTAATGGTAATTATTATTGTAAATGAAGAAATCTGACAAGTTTTAAAAAACATCTAGCAAGTTTAAATAGATTTATATTCATTTTGTCTGAGAAATCTATTAGTAAATATGGGGATTATTTAATTCTTAATGCTATATATAAAGCTGCTGCGGAATAATTATCTATTTGTTTTCCTTTTTAAAAGAATGAATAATTATTTGCGTAGATTATTATTCTTTGAGCAGCTCCTATTGCATCTTATTATTAGTCATTTAAATCTAATAATTTTTTTAATTATTCAATCTTTGTAAGTGCTTTATCAATTCTTCTATCATTATTAGTAAGTCCGCTTTGTCCCAAAAATCTATTCTTAACAGTTTCTAATAACTCTTTTACTTGTTTTCATAATGTTTTGCCCATTTAGTTTGCGTTCTGTGAATTATACATTATTACTGAATAGCATTGATTGTTTCACTTTTCCACATGATGTGCAATGTTTTTAATTATTCTAGTATATCATTTTACCACCACAATGTTAGCAACCTTATTACATTCAATATAATATATAAAATAAATTCTATTAATTGTATAATTTCAATTAATTGAATATAAAATATAAAGTAGTTTATAAATAGCTAAAATATTTTCAAAAATAATTGCTATACAGTTAGTAATAAAATTTTTTATAATTTAAACTTTTATCACCTGCATACACCAATCAATTAATAATTTTTTTCTTTATTTTTTATTTATTAAATCATAATAAATTAAAATTTAACAAATTACTAAATATAAATTTTCATTTATTTATTCATTAAATAATCAATTCAATAATTTATTTAAATTCTAAGCTATTCTAATAAACATTCTTTAAGGTAAATTATTTTTATGGAATAAATTATAATACATGTTATAATAAATTAATTGTTTTTAACTCACATATTTATAAAATTTAATTAATAGTTAATTATTATTTATTGAAATATTAACAAACTCATTATTTTTTTCATTTACTATAAATTAATTATTAATTGTATCCAATTTTAACCAATCATTCAAATGATCAAATTCCATATAATAAAGAATTGTTTTTCCACAATTTGTAGTTTATAATATGAATATTAATTATTTTAGCTAATTTTCAAATCTATGAATATTTGTAATTAAATTTATATCAAACAGAAGTATTTATTATTTAATGAATTAGATGTATAATTAATTTTATTAAAATATTTGTATGGAATATATATTTTTTTATTTAACTAAAGAAAAAATTAAAATTTGATTCTTCCAATTTATAGCTTTTAGAATTATATACTTTTCTTAAATTTTTAATGTAAATTATTTTTAATATACTATTTCATTATGTTTAAATTCAACTAATATTAATTTAATTTTATCTTGTTCATATTGAATGAATTTATTAGTATTGTTTACATTTTATATTTTTTAATTATTATTTATCTATTTGATTTTACTAATATTTTTATTTATTATATCAAATAAAAATACATTAAAAGTATTCTTTCTTTAATTATTTTTTTCAATTATTATGATTGTATTATTTTTCTCAAAGCAAATAATTTCAGTGAGTCCAACAAATTGTTTATTTAAAGCTACTTAAATGGGATTTTACATTTAGTAAATTATTTTTAAATCTTTTTATTATTAAACACAAAATATGACAATTTTATTTTAACAAGTGAAAATAAAATAATTTTATCGATAATTAAATAATTTTATCCAATTAAATTTATGACTAATTTTTTTTTTATTTTCTGATTTTATATTGAGGATAATTATTGATAGATCATAAAACAAAAAAACTTGTTAATTTATTAAAAAACATTATCGGTATTTTTAATAATCTTGAAATTTTATTTACTTGATGGAAAAATGTTGATTGATTTATTTATTATTATCCATATATGAAATTATATTATGATCAAATACATAAATTTCATATCTAAATAAATTTATAATGAGGAAACTTTCACTATTAAATCCAAACTAAATATAAAGAGGAGTAATCTGGAAAAATAGAGCATAAACATTGACAAATAACAAAAGCGTAAAAGTGGAATATTAATCAATGAAATAATAAAAAGATCTTAGAAATAGTATTAGACATTTTCCAGACAGAATAAAATCAGTTCAAAATAAAATAAAAAAAGTAAATGTTGATGACATAAATAAATAAATGAATAAATATATTAAAAAAACAGGATTGTCAAGTAAACAAATGCCAAAATAATTTAAAATAATTCGTCCTTTTTATAGAAAATAATATATACGTAACTATATGGTTTCTAATCCAGGTTGGTAAACATTTTAAAAAACTATTAATAATAAATTAGACATTTTTGGAAATTAAAAAGTAAATTAATCAAACTAACTTAAATTAAAATGTATAGTCCCACAACGAAACACAAAGAAATAATTATAAGGATTCTATCATAAATCCCCAATAAAAATGTAATGGATAACAACAAATAACATTGTATCAAATAAATAAACAATGAGAGATTATTATATAAATAAAAACTTAAGTGTTAAAATAGGTTAATAACAACATTCTACAAGATTTAGAAAATGTAATGTTGCAGAGAAGATTGGTAGTATTTATTAAAGGCCTTTTCTTAATAGTAAAAGGGCTCCTTTATTAAAAATAGGACATTAAGATCATGTTGATACAATTTATATTAAGTGATTAATAATTAAAATAATATATTTAATTTAGTTGATAATGTAATAACTTTGCATAAAACCATATAAAACAATAGGTCAATTCACATCTAATAAATATTTACAATATTATAGAAATTAAAGACCCTGTTTAATAACACTTACTTAAAAATCATATAGATTATGGTCAATTCCTTAATTCTCCATTTTATTGTTAGGTCCATCATTTAAAAATAAAATAAAATTTGCTTCAACGAGAGGAGACCAAATTATTTACGTTATAGAGGGAAATACACTTTGGATTATGAAATATTTGCATTCTGTTTATAGTTTATAATTACCTTTTTAAATAAATGATTATTTATGTGGAATATAACTTGTTGATTATTTATTATTAGCAGTAAATAATATTTTATTTATATTTGATAAATAGGATAGATAAATATGTCAAATGGAAATAAAAGGGTAACCTAAAAAGATAATTAATCCAATAGGTTACAAAAATAAGATATTAATTTTATTTAATAAATATTTTATCCTTGTAAATTATATTCATAGGAAAGTAATTTATTAATTTTATAATAAATAAAATAAATAAATTAGTGATTTAGCTTCGACTTGTTTACTTGATATTATTGCATATTGTACAAATTAATAAATAATATTCATGGATTTAAAAAAATAATAAATATTATTTACAATAACTCAGAAAAAAGTATTTAAAATGGATTTTAATTCATCAGGAATTCCATTATTATGTACAAGTTTATAATCAGGATAACTAATAATCTGGAATTTAAATGAAAGAAGAAAATTAGGCAAACTGTAAAGAAATACATCAAGTGTTGTAACATTCATAAACTAAAGTGCTGGAATATCAGTGAATGAATAATAATTAATAATGTGGAGATATGCATAAACAGGTTTATAATTAATTAAATAAAGAAGCGGAATAAAAGGGAATTTAAAATCTATTTAATTTATAAATTAAATGTATGCAGTAGGTATAACAGATCATAAAGAAGGATAAATGCGCTTATATTCTCTTTTTAATGAATGTTTTTCAGTGAATTTTTCAAAAAAGTAAAAAAATCGGAAAAAAGGAAATAAAAAATTCACAAATACTTAATTTATTCCTGTTCATCTTAACTAAATAATAAATTTCTCATTTTCTAATAATCATTCTAGAGATTGGTCAAATCTTGTTACAATTCATCAAAATGGATAATATTTAACTTATTGGTCAACTTAAAATAAATCGATTGTTAAAAAAACATTATAAATAAAAGATGATAAATTTAGAAATATTTCAATTAAATCTGTTAATGTTAGTTTTTGTGGAAATTTTGTTTATTCTGGATATTAAAATGGTTGTGTTATAAAATATAGTTTACAAAGTGGTTTATTTAGGTAGATTTATTAAATTTGCAATGAAAGTATTGTTAAAATTGTAAGTACTATTTAAAATAAATATTTATGGGTATTGAGTAAAAATAAAGTTATAGTGTATAATACTTTATTGAAATCAATTTAAAAATTAATATAGAATAAACCAATTAATATTTAATCGAATTAGCAAATTAATTTTATTTCTATTAATTATTCTAATCATTAATTATAAATATGGGATATCAATAAATTGAGTAAAGGCAGAAGTATTCAATTAAAATAAAAAATAATAGATTTAGTTTTTGCAAAAGATAACAAACATATTTTTATATTATGTGAATAAAAGATAATCATTTATTAATTGATTAATGATTATATCAAATCTTAAATTATTACAAAGTAAAAATATGCATGTATTTAGTTGAGTAAAGATAATAATTTTTTATTGACTGTTCCTTGTAATAGTAAATAAATATATGTATGGCATAATCTTGTAAATAATATGCCTGCTCAATATTCTAAGGTTTAAGTTTAGTTTTATACAAAGATATAAAAAATTGATAAAGATCTTAGAAAAATGGTTTTTAATTTAAATAATTAAATTTAAAATAAAAAATAAATTATATAACAATAATAAATTTTTGATAATATTCATTAATAGAATTAATAATTAATAAGACTTACTAATATTAAATTTGACAAATTTGGTTCATTAGCTTTTTATGATTAAATATGTTAAAGAAATAAAATAAATGCTCAAATTGATAAAAATAAATAAATTCCATTTTTTATAGATTTTGGAGAAGTTGATGAATTTGCAAAAAATTTAAGCGATCAACAAAAATCTAAAATAAAACAAGAAAAAGATAAATTAAATTAAAAATAAAAATAATTTTTTAAATAAAGTAAACAATTAATTAATATGTCAGATATTTAAATTCTTTCATATTTAAAATAACAATCAGTAGGATAAGTAGATTATCTGCTCAGAAATATGATATTTTAAAATCCTCTCTAGCATTAAAATTTTCTATTAAAAGTTCAATAGTGGTTATAAACAAAAGATTAAATGGATTTAAAATTATGTTATTTTCATAGATATTTAAAATTATGTTCAGATGATTTAATAAATAATAAATTAATAAAATAAATAAAATAAAAAATCATAAAAATAATGTAAAACACAGACAAAAAGTTAAAATATTTATAATGCATTTTGTAAATAATAAATAAATGAATTAAATATAATTAATAATAATAATGATTAATCATGCATGCGGAAAACAATTTGATGCATTTCTTTAACATAATTATACTGTCACAGGAGAACTATGTATCCCTGATTATCTCATACTTCTTATATGTGCTGATAATCTATTAACCACATCCACATAATCGGTTTTACTTCCTTTATATATATTACTATTCCAGCCTCTTTATGCTGATGCAGAAGCCCTTGGGAATATTTTCCTTAATTGAGTTTGTGAATTACTCATTTATGTCCATAAACATGCTTGTATTCCTTTAAGTTTTCCTTTAATATTGATAAGATTTAAATTAGTTTAATAAACTTTCCTCCAAGTTCTCATTTCCGAATATCCCCAAAATCCAACATCTAAATATAATCTATCATAAAAGGCAACAGCAAAATCAACACTTTTATTTCCATAATTTTTATAAAATTAATATTAATTTCCCCACCAAATAACATAATCGTCATCCTAAAAAAAATCATTTTCAAAAACTCCCCAATAAATAAATGATTTAGATTGATTAATTGCTTTTAAAGTCTATTTTTGTTTTTTTCGATAATATAATTATAATTATTTATAACTTGACATATTATTAGCATCCATAAATAATTTAATAGATGTTCTTCTCCCCCAACAATCATAATCAACTTAATCACCACCTAGATGAACAAAATTATCAGGAAAAAGTGAAAAAATCTCTTAAAAAATAATTTTTACCCATTCATATGTCTCATTCATAGTAGGATCAAATTGTCCACATATTTAACTACATTTTAGAACAATAGATTAATTATCTAAACTTCTTCCCCAAGAACCTAAATGTGATGGACTATCCAATTAAGGTATTATTCTAATACCTCTTTTTAATGCATATATAATTATATCTTTTATTTAATTTTGAGTATATACTTGACCAGGGAATGATCCATATTTAGTTAAATTTTAAATTCCTTTAATTTAGATAGAAAAACTATCATCATCTGATAAATGCCAATGCATAACATTCAATTTATTTCTCATCATACCATCTATAGTCTCTTTAATAGAATTTATAGACAAAAAATGTCTAGCAGAATCAATCATTACTGCTCTCCATGGGAAATCTGGATAATCTGTAATTAATATTGGTAAATCTGCATACCATTTATGTTTATTTTCATATATTAATTGACACATTGTCTATAATGCTCTAACTAATCCAACATAAAAATCAGCTTTGATAGTCCAATCATTTTTTGTCATATTTATAAAATATGATTATTTTCCTTCTGTAGGTGGAGTTAATGCACTATCACCAATAAAAACACTTACTGAAATTGGACCACTGGCAGCATTTTTACAATTAAATATTTTACTACGATATATTTAAACTATTTAATTTAGATGAGTTGGATTTGAACTCACTTTAAATAATATTTAACATGGATCTGATATTATTGATGGATTTCCAGTTTATATATGTTGTGGTTTAGGCCATTGGCAATTTATTACAAAGATTAAAAGTAATATCATTATATATAATAAGAATTAATATGATTGAAGATCGGACTAAATAATTATTTATGTTAATAGATGTTAAACCTAAACATAAACAATTAAAATAATCTTTGTTTAATCTTTAGACATCACAAATTTATAGAGGATTACTTTAATTAGATAAGATTTGCAGTAAAGTATAATAAAAGTTTAATTAAGATGTTATTAAGTAACGTTATAAAGATTAGTTTTTATATGAAAGTTATCAAACATTAAATTAAATAAGTCTTCAAATAAGTCAATTATAAAAACAATTAGAAAGAGGTTAATCTATAATGAAATGTAATAATTCAACTTAATTAGGTCATAAAAAAGTGGTTTTAGGATTACTTCTCAACTTTCATAATAAAATATTAAAAGATGTATCATTTCTCAAAAAAAAAAAATTTCAAGAATATAAAAAAATAAAACAATTTTTAGATTTTAAACTAGAGAAAAAATATAGTGATCAATAATCACTTAAATAAGTAAATTCAATGTAGTCAATGCTTTTAATGAAATATTAAACATAAACTTAATCTATATAATAAGCGCAATAAAAAATATATGACATCTCAAAAACTATCAAAAAAATGAATAGTTAATTAAATAATCAGTAATTATCTACTTAATAAATACTTAAAAATTCATAAAAAGGATTAGAGAATATGAAGCGTGGCAATAAAGAATTATTAGATGCTAGTTAAAGTACTTCTTTTAGTATTTTTTGGGCTTTTTTGTTTGTTGGATTGGCTTTTTTGCTTTTAATAATTGATATTATTAAACCTTGATATGATTGTTTAGTTATTTTTTGTTATTTATATATAAATAATATTTGAAAAAAATTAATAAAGTAATTTAATTAATATCATTGCTTAATATCATTTAAATCTATTTAATTACTTAATTTTTATATTTGATAACATTTATTTCCTTTTTGTTAATTAGATATTCTATTCATCTAACTACTATATAGAACTTAATAAATCTTTAATTTACAGTTGCAATATATCATGCTGTTAATTTATATATTAAGATAATTATTTCCCTTTTTTGAGAACATTTTTTTAAAAATCTTCTTTTATATTATGAATTTTTTTTTAATGTTTATCCTTCATTAATTATATCTTCTCTTTATGATCTTTTTATTAAATTTCGATTTCATCTTCAATTTATTTTAACTTTTAAATTAATTTTCTTTAAGTTGATTGAAGTTATTTGCATTCTTCTTATAAAGATATAATTTTTATACCTAATTATTATTATTTTATATCTAATATTTTTTTCTTTTAATTTTATTTTTCGATTATATCTCTTTCATTTTGATATTTCATCATTTATTTATGCATCTTTACTTTTTTTTCTCTTTAAAGATTCTATAAAGCTTAATTTATATTGAATTAAATAACTGGGAAATTTAATTTATTTTTTATTTAGGTATAGTTTTAATACATTTTTAATTAATATTAAAAGAATAATTCTATTCATGAATTTGAAAATGTGAAAATAAATCATTTTATTTGCAAACACTCAATATAGTTAAATATAAATATTAAAAAATATAAATAATATCATTTTGTAAGTTTATTCTAATTTATAATAATCTCTTTACTAATAGTAGTCCTACAAATAGGACATCTATTAAGCATTTAATAATTGCAGACACAAGCATGTCCACAAGGAATATAAAGGATATTAATTTTATTTATTTTACAGATAATACAATATATTTTTTTATTAACATATTTTGATATGTCAATTTAAAGATAATGATTTATATTTAATTTTTAAGATACTATATTATCTTCTTTTTATATTGGTTTTATAGGTAAAGTTCTTTCTAATTTATATAAAAAGTTTATTGTTTTTTAATCTGTTTAGTTTTGTTATTGCTTAAAGACTTAATCTAGTTTATTTTGAGGACGAATTCTCATTATCTGATGTTTAATTCTATCATCATTAACTAAAAATGATTGATATTATATCTATAAATCAGAATTAAGTTTATTCTGAGTTTTAGAATGTTAATTTTATATAATTTCATGCTATCCTATTAATTATAGCATTAAAGTAATACTCTCTGCCATGATCCCTTTATTCATTATCTATTACAATACATAAGGCTTTTAAGTAAGATTAAGAACTTTATTAATAAACTTTTATTATTTAATCCTCAAATGTTGAGGAATAATAATTTTTTTTTTCTTAGATTTAAGATTGACTTTTTCATGAAAGAATTAATCTTTTAACTTTTTAATATTTTCTAAAGGATAAAAATGATTCCATACCATGTATGTTTTATATTGCTTAGGTATCTATTCTAATATTTAATATAAAAGTTTAGATTTCTAATTAATGAAATCTGGGAAATGAATATGTTGAACAATATCTCTTTGACCAACTTATAATTTTAATTTATCTAATTAACTCATCTGCGAATTTTTTTCTAAACTAATCATAATAATAGAAATAGGTAATGATGAAGCTTAGATTATTTTTTTCTTAGTTTTTTCAAAATCATTTATTTTCCCTGGACTTATTATAACCATGACTGTATACTGCAAATTTTAAACTTATTTTTATCTTACTTTTCTTATATTTTATTTTGCGTCGTCTATTGTCATCTGAATAGTTTATTAAAAAATAGGTGGACCATAAGGTTTAATTTTAAAAAGAGTTTATTAATAGTATTAAATAATCTTTTATATTCCCTAAGTTATAAAAGGATTAAAAAAAGATCCATTAATTGCAAACAACTGACTTACATTATTATAAAAAGGTGGCAACAAAGCACCAAATCCATAACATTGAATGCAACCATACTTATCAAAATATTGTAATAAACCAACAACTCTTTTCATAATTTGAATAAAATAATTTATTTATTTATTAGCATGGTGAATTTATTCTCCCCCGTGACTGAAATCTATTGCCATCATTAAATTTAATTGACTGCCTGAGTACATATAACTTAAAAATGAATTTTTAGATACTTTGTTAACATAATTTATTACTATAAATCCCATATTCAATTCATTTTTGATTATTTTAAGACTTTTTTATTTATAACTATATAATTATAATAATCTAACTTATTAAGTAATTCCAATATCAAAAATACCTTTATTTTTATTATATTAATAAATTGCAAATCTAACTTGGGTAGAATCATCATCTAAAAATTTATTCATTTAAATTTCTAATTATTAAAATAAAATATGTTCTCCTATAACATTATCAATTGCATTACTAGTTATTATATCAATCCATTATTTATCTTTTGATATCTTTATTTTAAGCATGAGTGCATACTTAGTTTAAAATTATTTAGCCCCCAATTTAAAAATCACTTGGGAGTTACTTACTTCATATTACGATACACATAATTTTATGAAGCATTTATTTTTAGATGTTTATTTTGTATCAATTTATAAATCGAATGATCTTTTATTCATTAATTAATAATCTGTACATTAAGCACTACCAATAAATTATTTATCCTAAATTTTCTATGTCTTAAAATCATCCACATCATAAACATCAAATCTATAATGTTGAATTATGGAATATGAATATGGGAAGATGAAAGTTTTAGTGAATTTAGGATTTAATTAATTTGGAATTACTTATGTTCTTGCAATCTATCTCCATTAATTACTTATATTATCCTTTTTTTTAATTATGACTATTGGGTCTGCACTACCAAAATAATCCATTTTTGGGAGACTTTAGCAAGAGATTATTATCTAAATATTTATTGTTTGATCATTTTTGTCTATTGCTTATGCTAAATTTGCTATCTATATTACTTAATCATCATATTGCTTATTTAGTTAATTTTCTTTTTTTATGTTTTTTTTGATTAGGATTTGCTACTACCTTTTTCCTTTTTGCAATTTGATCATTTCCCATTAAAATTAAAAATTAAATTAAAATATTTAAGGAAACAAAAGTAATCATAAAGAATCCTCTTTTAAATTGTTTAGATATTTAAATAAAATCATTTTAGTAATTCATAATTTCAATTATATTTATTTATTTATCCATTATACATCTATAAATTCAAAATTATAAACATCTATTTTAGAATTTTTTTTAATTTATTTTAAAAATATTATTCTTAATTTAATTAATAATGAAGAATAGTTCTATTGAGGAATATTAAAATAACGAAAAAAAAATAATATTAGAAATAAAATTCCTTGCTTAAGTAACTTTATTAGCAAAGAATTAAAAGAAATCAATAACTTATTTAAATGTATGTCCCAAAAAATAATACAAATACAGAGATGCCAATTAAGAAATAAAAATAATAGAAATTGCATAAATAAAATTTTGTTTTAAATCTATTATTCGGATTTAAAAGAAATAATATTTAAATTAATATTTTTAGTTTATTTAACTAGGAATCCATATTAAATATATAAATCAGTAAATCAATTAAAAACTCTATAGCAAGTATTTCATACAACATTTGGCTTTTAAAGACAAGTATTAGAGTAAATAGCAAAGAGCAATGTTAATTTATTGACGATGAATGATTCTAACTAAAATGATATAATTAGAGATTATTGCGGATATACAAATTGGACAATTATTAAACCATTTAAGAAAAAAGGTTATTCAGTTTTTCATTCTAAAATTTGGTTGATTAAATTTAAATCTTTTCTAAGAGTTGTTGTTTGCACTGCTAATAATCATATTGGTGATTGGATGGAATGGTCAAATGCATTTTGGTTTCAGGATTTTAAAAAAGGGAAACAATAGTAAATGAATTAAATAGAGAAAGATTTTAAATAAACATTAAACTAGTTTTTGGATACTATTTTTTTAATAAAGTAGCATAAAAAATTACTTTAAATTAATTTGGATGATTACAATTTAAAAAATATTGATATTTATTTAATAACAACAATGCCTAAAAAATATTAAGAATCTAGTAAATACGGATTAAACAAAATATAAAAAATTATTAAGAAATAATTTAATAAAATGAATTACACTGATCATGAATAGAATATTTTAACTTATCAAACAACAAGTTTAGGAATAATAGATTAAACTATAATGAAAAATGTTTATAGTTCATTTTGTCCTAATTCCGAATTTAAAATGTAAAATTTTTAAGTTCTTTATCCTACATAATAATATGTTTATAAATGTACAGGACCACCTCAAACACTATTCCTAAAAAAACCTAACTACAATAATAAAAATTTTAAAAGTTAAGTATTTAGAAAATTTGAGTCAATATTATAAAAAAATTTCATTCCACACCTAAAAATGATAATAATCGCAAATAAAAAATATTAGATAACTGATTAAAGTATAATTTATTTTGGAAGTCACAATTTCACAAAAGCTGCCTGGGGAAATAAAAATGGAGGAAATAATACATAATTGGGAATTTTATTTCCTCCAGGGAAATAAACTTCAGGTATTAAAAAATGTATAATGCAAAGGATTCCATTCATATATCCAAGTTTAATCTTATAAAAGTAATAAAAACCATATATGATAAATTGAATTAAATAATAGTATACATAATATAATTATTCATTAGATAAAATTTTATTTAGCAATACTATTTAAAGATGATCTATAATGAGAAATATCTTTCAAAAAAGGAGGGATTATTATACTATCTAGACTTAATGCCCCATGATTAGTAAATCTTTCCAAATCATTTAATCCAAACTTAGCGGCATGCAACGCAACAAAATCAATTTCTTCTCTATTTTTTAATAATTTTTAAGCCCCAATTAAATAAATCTGATCTTTATACATACCTGTTTTCATAGAAGTATCAGTCAAACCTCTTTTAACTCTAACACATTAAGTCCACCTTTATTATTTATTTTAAATATACTTTTAAAGATCTTTATAAAGTTAACTAAAACTCATTTAACTTGCTTTAACAGATGCATAATACCTTAAAGCTGGTAAAAAAAGCATTGGTGAAATACCTTGCTTAACAATCTCAATAGTTTGATTAATTGTTGCAAGTCCTTCTTCTTATTCAAGACATGGTTCTATTTTAAAGTATGATCTACTTTTATGAAATATTTGTTTCCTTTAGTTTATTTTTCTTATTATGTGAGTTCCTATCTAATGATTCAGTACTCCTTATATAGTTTTAAGAGTATAGTCGATTGGTTAACGTACTACTATCTTACTTATTGAAGTTTTATTATTATGTATAACACTTGTCCTTACTAAGGCTTTATCACTAAAGATTAAATTAACTTATTATTAAAGTCCCAATATTTTAATATATTAAGTAAAAATATTTTTAGTCTATTAGTAGGATAATTTTTAACCTTCTGACATTATTTTTTGGAAATTTATTTTTACACATTTATCAAGAATTTTTATAGCGAGATTTAATAATTATATATGAGGTTATTTATCATTAAGAAGAAGATCAACATTTTAATAATAGAAATTAGGATTTTTATTAGGATTCTTTAAAAACATTTATTTTTGTTCTTACAAATTCAATGGTTTAACTTACGAAATACGCAGAGTTTTTTTTTTCTTCTTCTTTTAATATTCTTATTAAAATAAAAAGTCATGGTAATAAGTTTGACATTGATGTTTATTTACTGAAAAATTTTATTCTCCAAATACTTACCAACATTTGAAGCCTTATTATTACTCATTCATATTAAATAATAAATAATCAAATTATGATATTTTTATTAATTTATCGGGGGGTTGGGGTTGGGGTTGGGGTTGGGGTTGGGGTTGGGGTTGGGGTTGGGGTTGGGGTTGGGGTTGGGGTTGGGGTTGGGGTTGGGGTTGGGTTGGGGTTGGGGTTGGGGTTGGGGTTGGGGTTGGGGTTGGGGTTGGGGTTGGGGTTGGGGTTGGGGTTGGGGTTGGGGTTGGGGTTGGGGTTGGGGTTGGGGTTGGGGTTGGGTTATTGGATATTTTTTCTATTAAGTCTATTTTTATGGTATTATTCAATATTATTTCTATTAGGTTATTAATTAATCCTTTTTCTATTTTTTCTATATGGATATTATTCAATATGTTTTCTATTTGAATGTAATTATGTACTATTTACATATGGATATTATTCAATTTTATTTTGACTTAAATATTATTAAGGCCTATTTACATATGGATATTAATCAATTTTATTTTTATTTAAATATTATTAAGTCCTATTTACATATGGATATTATTCAATTTTATTTTGACTTAAATATTATTAAGGCCTATTTATATATGGATATTATTCAATTTTATTTTTATTTAAATATTATTAAGTCCTATTTACATATGGATATTATTCAATTTTATTTAAATATTATTAAGTCCTATTTATATATGGATATTATTCAATTTTATTCTTATTTAAATATTATTAAGTCTTATTTCTATTTCTATTTCTATTTCTATTTCTATATTCAATTTTATTATTTCTATTAAGATATTACTTATTATTATTTTTATTGGATTATTATAATATTTACTATGAATTTTCTTTAATTTAAATAGATTATTTATTTTAATTTTAAAGTTATTCATTTTTGAAAATTAAACTTCTTTTTATATTATTCTTTTTTTTCTAAGATTGACTTGTTTATTTATATAATTATTGAATTTTAATATTTTAATTTACTTATTAAATTTTATATTTTTAATACTATTTATTAATTTAATTTTAAATTAAAATTTTTTATTATTTTTATTAATCATTTTAATTACTATTTGATTTCAAATCCAAATAATTTTTATAACTTTATTTAACTTACATTTTATTATATTTACTACTCTATTTTTAACTATTTAATATTTTAGATTATTTTTATGTTAATTTATTACTGGATTATTTTTATTTATCTTTTTTTTTATTTAAATATTTAGATATTTTTTATTTACTTTAATTAATTTCTAATTCTCTTTTAGAATATTTTTCCGAGTAATTTTGATTTGAATCATTTTCAATTATTTATTCTTTAGATTTTTTTTATGAATTTATTTTTAATTTACTTTAATTTTCAGATTTTTTAGATATTTTTTACTTCGATTATTATTAATTTTATTTTTTAGATAATGAAATCGGTATATTATATTATGATTTATTATTTTTATGACTTGATGACTTTTATTATCTTTACGTATTTAATGCTTTTACTGATATTTATATTTATATTTATTTACTTTTGCTTTATTATTTTTATTTCTCATTTAATTTACTTAATTAAACTTACTTATTTAATTTTTATTATTTAAGCATTGCGATTTATTAACTTAAATCTGAAATTCTTTTTTAATTTTATTAAATTTGATTAATCTTACTACATTTTATTATTTATTACTAGTATTTATTTTGATTTAGATTAAGTATTTACATTAATTTTTATTTTTAACTATTTTAAAGTTATAAATTTTTTTATTATAATTATTTTATTTTTTATTATAGGTTTAAAAATATTTTTAGTTAACTTTTATTAAATTTGATTTTTATATTAATTATTATTTTAATTATTTTATCTAAATTTATCTTTTGCATAATTATTAGTTTTTTAATTTATAATTTTATAATTTAATTTATTTTATAACTTGATTGTTTAATTTTATTTATTAATTTTTTTATTAAATAAGATTACTTAATATTTATTATTATTTTTTTATTAGTTAAATTTATTAATTAAATTGTTTATTTTGTGATTAAAATTATCTTATTAATTTGGATGGTTTATTTAATTATTAATTTTTTAATTATAATTATTGTTATGATTAAACAATTATTTTTATTTAATTTTTCTATTTATTAATTTATTGTTAAATTTATTTATCTTTCATTTTAATAATAATTAATTTTTTAAATTAATTTCTTATTATTTGTTCTTAATTTATTAATTTTTAAGTTTAATGAATTAATTAAATTATCTTTATTTGTTTTACATTTATTTTTTTATATTTTAAAGTATTTATTAATATTACTCTTTTCTTTTTTAAATTTCTGATATTTAGTTTTTTGTAATTTATTATTACTTTATTTAAAGTTATTTATATTTGTTTTATAAAAATTATATTTGCTTTTATTTTTAAATTATAAATTATTATTTAAGTTAAATTTATTTTTATTTCTTTTGATATTATTTTATTTGAGTTAAATTTATTTTTATTTATTTTAAATCTTTTTTTATATAAGCTAAATTTATTCTTATTTCTTTTGATATTATTTTTATTTATTTTAAATCTTTTTTTATCTAAGTTAAATTTATTTTTATTTCTTTTGATATTATTTTTATTTATCTTATATTATTTTTTATTAATATTATTTCTATTTTCTTAAAAATTATTACTTTAATATTTAAAATATTTATTTTAAAGTATTTACTTATTTAAATTTTTAATTATCATTATTAACAGATTTCTTAAATTACTAAATTTAATCAATTTTTTTTTTTGATTAAATTTTTTAAATTTATGATTTACTAATATATAATTCTTAATTTTTTAGAGTTATTTAATCCAATTTTTAATTAATTTTTGAATTTTTTTAAATTAAACTAAAGATTTAATCATTTTTATTCTGAATAATTTCATCTTTGCTATTATTATTATTTATTTTTTAAATTTACATTAATTTTAATTTTTATGAATTTATATTTTAATTTTTTTCTCTCTCAATAATTTATTATTTAAGTGAGAGTAATTACTAATTAATCTTAACATTAATTAATTTTAATTATTAAAAATTAGCTTAAAATTATTTATTTAGTTAAATATTTAATTTATAATTTTATTATAAATTAACAAAATCTATTTATAAGTGTTTTAATTATTAATTTTAAACTATTCTTTTTTAAATTTATTATTAAAATTGCATCTTAGCCAATTTCATTTATTATTATTTTAAACTAAATTAATTTTTTACTTAATTAGTTTATTATTACAATTTAATTATTTTTAATTGTGCTAACTATATCATTTTCTACTGATTTTCAATTTTATCATTCAAATTTATTTATTTCTCTTATTTTTAATTAATTCTTGATTTAAATAGTCTCTTTTAATTTTATTGATCTAATTATTTCAATTTTAATTATTAATTCTTAATATTCTTTAATTTCTATAATTATTCTTTTAATTATTAATCCTTAATATTCTCTAACTTCAATAATTATTCTTTAAATTATTAATTCTTATTATTTTCTAATATTTATAATTAATCCTTTTTAGTATCCTCTAATTTCACTAATGAATGATTCAATTATTAATTTTTAGTAATCTCTAATACCAATAATTATTGCTTATTTATAAGCTAAGTCTCTAAAGTCTTTATTTTTCTATTATATTATTCAATTATGAATTAAACATTTTCAAGTTTTTAGTCAATTTGTACATCAAATATTTTTTATAATTTTAATTTAAAATGTGAAAATATCTTTTAATTATTTTTAAGAATTTCTTGATGTTTGTTCAATTAATTTAAAAATGATGTATTATTTTGCTCAAAAAGTTATTTATCTAATTCATATTCTTGATAAGATTATTAATTAATTTTCAATAAACTCAATAATTTCTCCCTATGTTATAAAATAATCTCCATAAGCCTTTAATTCTTCTTGTAAAATTATATAATTAATTTTTATTGTTGTGACTAAAGAACTTTTTTAAGACATTAAACCACATATTACATATTATATTGAGTAGTTAATTAAGATTAGCCCATAATTTTATACAAATCATCTTTTTACAAAAAAGAAATTAAATCATTAAATGCAAATTTTAATGTTTAAATTCTGTTTTTATTCATTTTATTAATTAATTTTATTTATGAATATAAGAAAATTCATTCTTGATGGAAATACAAAATTATTTTAAAAAGACCAATATTAATCAATTTTTGATAAAAATCTATTATTTTATTTCGCTAAAAAACAAAAAATCAAAATGTTGATCAAACAGAATTTAATAAGTAAAAAGTTATAAATTAATGACCCTTCAATAAAAAAAATATATCTAAAAAAAACGAAACATTCTATTATGCTTTCAAAGTATCCATTTTTGGTATTTTTATAAATAGAAAAAAATTATTTAATCAAATTGAAAATTATTGATTTTTATTAAATTATTATTATATATATATATAACCAATATTAATTTATATGTTATAAATTAAAAATGTTAAAAGTATTAAAAATGAGATCTTTATTTTCTATAAGGCAAAAAATAAGAAAATAAAGATAAGTTAGACTATCAAAATAATCACTTCCTTTAGATACTTCAACAAACATTTAAAAAATAAGAAATATTTCAATAATAGCACATATAGATGCAGGAAAGACAACAGTCTCATAAAAGATGTTATTTTATTCAGGTGCTTTGTAAAGCCCTGGAAATGTGGATGAAGGTGATACAATGATGGATTTCCTGCCTCAGTAAAGATAAAGAGGAATAACAATTTGTTCTGCAGCTATAACTTTTTCTTGGAATAATATTCAAATAAATTTAATTGATACACCTGGCCATATAGACTTTTCAGGCTAAGTATTAAGATCATTAAAGATTGTGGATGGAGCTGTGACTATTTTTGATGCTGTTAATGGTGTCCAATCTCAAAGTAAAAGAGTTTGGAAAGAGGCTAATAAGAATTTAATTCCTAAAATTTGTTTTATTAATAAAATGGATAGAATTGATGTTTCTACCTAATTAACTATGAAATAAATTTAATAAAAGTTATTTTGTAATCCGATATTAATTCAATTTCCTGTAATGAATAATGATACATTGACAGCTATAGTAGATCTTATTACATTATAATTATATTCATTTAATGGAGAAAATGGTTAATTTGTAACTAAATAAAAACTTGATATAAAGAATCCCTTATATGATAAAATAATTATAGAAAGGTAAAAAATGTTATAAAAGTTATCAGATTATGATGAATAAATATTATAAAAATATTTAAAAAAGGAAAATATAAACTAAAACAAAATTAAATAAGCATTACGAAACACTTTTCTACAAAATAAATAAAAAACTACAATTGTATTATTAGGTTCAGCGTTAAAGGGTAAAGGAATTCAATTATTACTAAATGCTATAAACGATTATTTACCAAATCCTATATAAAGAGGAAAATTAACATGTATTTAAACAAATTCATAAAGAATGCCAATTTAGTCATAAAAATTATTAATGTTTTGCTTTAAAATAATATACCATAAATAAAAGTAATTAGCCTTTTGTAGAATATTTTCTGGTAAATTAAATAAAAATTCATCACTAATGAATTGTACTAAATAATAGACAACTAAAATATCAAGTTTATTTAGGATAAGAGCTGATTAATATGTTAATATAAATACAGTGTTTTCAGGTGATATTGTAGCAATTAGTGGTATGAATAATATAAGTGCAGGTGATACATTCGTACTCTCAAAATAATAAAAATTTTTATTATCCAATTATTAAACGCAATTACCTGTCTACTACGTTTGTTTAAATCCCAAAAACAGTAAATACAGATCTGGATTTGATAAATTATTATATTAATATGTACGTATGGATAGCTCATTAATATTTACAAAAGATAAAAATACTGGAGAGTGTATGATTGGTGGTATGGGATAATTACATGTTTAGATATTAAGAGATAGGATTTTTATTGAAAAAGGAATTGATTGTAGTATTGATAAATATAAAGTTTAGATTAAAGAGCATTTTGTTAATATCATTTAACGATAGATTATTATAGATAAAAATATAAAAGGAAAAGATTTATTTTTTAAAATTAGATTTCAGATCTAACCTATTATATAATAAAATTAATAATATTAAATTTCTCTAAATTATAAAGCTAAAAAATAAATTGTGTTTACTTTTAAAAGACCAGACTAATTCGACTAATTATATAAATTATTCAAATAAAAAGCAGAAAATAAAAATGATTCAGGAAATATAAAATTCATTAAAAATCCTATAAAAATAAACGATCTAACAAAAATAAATAATTAATAACAACAATTACATCATAATATATCATGTCTTCCATTTGATTTATTGTACATTCTATAACAAAGTATATAAAGATCTATAATCACAGGCTCATTAAATCTACCATTAATGTCTTGCAGAATAAATATATTAGGAGGTTAATGGTCTTAAACTAAGACTAACAAATCTGCTGTATTAATGTGTGGTTCATAAATATCCAATTTTATTAAATAATGTGGAACTGTTATATATTAACCTATTTCATGGTTCAAAATAGAAGGTGAGTTTATTCCAGATGGAATTTATGCTGATATTATTAAGAAAAGAGGAAATGTCTAGATTAAAGATTCTAAATTTATTTAAGGTATTATTCCTTTTATTTAAGTTATTGGATATTCGAAGAGTATTAGATCTTTGAATTTAGAGATTTAATTGAAGACTATTAATTATCAAAAAGTTGTGGGGATATCGAATAATGATTTTCTTAAAAAAATAAAAGCTTGATTAATATATTAATTAAATTATAATAATGGATATTTATAAAATAATTTAATTCATTTGGTTTTAGGCTTACTAAATGCTGAAATAATAAGTTATGAATTTAAAACAACATGATTATTTGAAGATCCTAAAATATTTGCAATTTATTTAGCATATTATATTTTTTTTATTTATAAATAAGATGGGTTAGTTTTAGCTGCCTAACCGACTAACTCAATAGATTTAGATTCTGCCTAAGCTTTTATAATAATTGATTTTTTAGCTTATTTTGCTTGTTCCACATAATATTTAGCTCTTTCTGATTCCTGTTGAGCAACTTGTTTACTTTCAACAGATTCTAAATACTCTTTCCCAAAAGTTAATTCCTTAATAGCAACATTAGTTATAATGACATTAAAATTCTTAGCTCTTTATTAAAGTCCAGATCTAATCCTATCAGAAACTTGATCTCTTTGTGATAATAATTGTGATGCATTATATTGAGCGACAACACTTCTCATAATTTAATTTACAATGGGTGGTAATATTTTATCATCATAATATTTACCTAATTGTAAATGAATCGTATTAAGTTTATCTTCTGCAGGATGGTATAGTACACTTACTGTAATTTTAACATTTTGCATGTCTCTATTTGCAGTCTAAGCAACAACTTCCCTATTTTTATTTTGGACATTGTAAATTATTGCAGATTATAAGAATGGGATTTTCATATGCCACCCTTATCTATATGTAGTTTAAGATAAACCTGTTAATATATTGAATTTAATAGCTTTGTGGCCAGCATCAACTGTATAATAAGCTTTAAATGCAGCTACTAAGCCTATTAAAGCTAGCCCTGTACTAATTAATGGTGGCTTTTTAGTATTATTAAATACCTTTTTTATTTACTTTAGATCAAATTTCATATATTATAATAAATGATATAATAATAATTTATATTATAATGTAAAAATTAATTGTTAGTTCAACTGGTCAATTAATTTCCATTATTTAGAATAAATAAGATATTTAATTGGTGACTCTTGATAATAAATAAATTACACAAGTTTATAAACAAGATAAATTTTTATCTATTTTAACTTATAAATCTTTAATTTTGTATATTTAATCAACATAAGGAAATGATCTTTTAGGGAAATTAATAAATTATAAATAAATAAATAGATTTTAATTGCCTAAAAAAGTTTAATTTATAATTTGTCAATAAAAAAGAATAATATTAACAGATCGTCATGGAGATATTTTCACAATTAAAAATAATTAATTGATATAAATAGGAGCAAATTTAGGCATCCCTAAAATATTTCAATATGAAGTCATTAATAAAAAATAATATTTAATTTTGGGAGACCATTGTTCTCGAATAAAAATATTTAGATTTTAAAATTTGCATAAATTATAATCTGTCATATTTTGTGATTATATTCCTTAACAATTAATTAAAGTAAAAGATTTAATATACATTCTAGGAAAGATTTAATAAGGAGATTATGTGGTTTAAATTATTGATTAAAAATTATTTATACAAAATTAAAATATTTAAAAATAAGCAATAAATATAAAAAATGTGAAATTTTGTCGAATTTGTTAAGTTTAAGGAAAAATATATCTTGTGAAGAAATAATAAAAATATTTAAAGATTTATTCATTAGAAAAAAAACTTTAATTAATAGTGGAAATAATTACTTAAGGTGAAAAATTTGTACTTACCGGAATTAAAAACAATTTAATTTACATAATGTAATAATTTACCTAAAAAGAGGTTAAATTATAATAAAAACATTAAAAATACGGAATTATAAAATTGTGATTATTAATTATATATTAAATGAAAGAGAAAAAAAGCATTTTGCGTAATTCAAATAGTTCTAAAAAGAATTAAATTTCAAATGGAAGTATAAATATTAATGATGGTTCTTAAGAGAAATTAAAACAATTGGAGGAAATATAAATTACATAACATTTATTATTAGCTCAAAAGAATAAAATACTCAATAATATTAATTGCTAATCTATTGATATTGATACAATTAATTAAGAGTTAAAGTAAAGTAGAAAAAAAAGTTATGAAAATTATGATGAAGAATTTTAGGAATAGTTGACTGAATAAGTTAAAAAAAAGAAAGAATAGTTTATTAATAAAAGAAGGAGTTAAAATCTATAATACAAAAAGTTAAAATAAAAAATTAAAAGATAGGAAATTGATACATAATAATGATAAATTTAATATGATTTAAAATATTGATACAAAAAACTAATAAAAATTTGATTAATTATATATAGTTATATAATATCAATGTAGTAAAACAAAAAATTTTAAGCTCCAACCATCATGCCCTATTTCAAACTAAGGATGCCACATGTGTTAAAACAATTTGACGAACAAAATGTGACAAGGTAATATCAACATGGTGAATTAACTGATTATTTCAACTATGGTTTCAATTAATACACTTTACGAAGTTATATAAATAAATTGAAGTACATTAAGGCAGGATATGGATAATAAACAGAACGTAAAGATTATCCTTTGAACACAAACAATCTTAAAAAAATGAATGACTAAATACCAATGGATTTAGGAGGCATGAGCAATTTGATTGATCCTTCCCTTTTAGAGAATTAGATACTAACTAACCTTGATTCATAACATATTTTTAGAATTTTATTATCCTCTTGTGGAGAATTGAGTCTTAGAATGCTGTTAATACATTTGAATGATCCGACTGCTACAATGCAATTTAGCAAGATAAGTGATAATATTGAAAAGAATATATAAGATAAAAACAGGAATGTTTTAAGGCATCCTGATCATACTTTAGTTGATTTGTATAAACTCAAATCTATCCCTTCTCAATCTATTAATATAAATCCTTTTCCTACAATAGACTAGACAAAGTAGAAAAGGGATAAAAAAGATAAAAAATAGAAGAGAGAAAAAAAATAGAAAAAATAGAAGAAAGATAAAAAAAAGGAAAAAAAAGAAAAAAAAGAAAAAAAGGAAAAAAAAGATAAAAAAGATAAATATAGAGAAGATGAAAGATATAGAGAAGATGAAAGGTATAGAGAAGATGATTACAAATATAAAGATAATTATAAATATAGAGATAGAGAAGATGAATACAGATATTATAATAAATATAAAGATAGGTAAGATGAGTATAGATATAGAGAAAGAGACAGAGATAGAGAAAGAGAAGATGAACGCTTATCTAGAAAAAGAGATAAGAAGGAGGATAAGGATAAGAGACATAAACATTCAAGGAATAGTTAGAGGTCCAGATCGAGGGATAAACGAATGCGGGACAATAAATATTTTAAGGATAAATTTTAGAGGGATAGATCGAAAAATAAGAAGGAAGTTAAAAAATATAATAATAAAGAAGATGATATATTAGTCAATAATAAAATTAATTCTTTATTCAATTAATTAGATGTTTTTAAATGATCATTCATTATTCATTTATTCATATTATCTTTTTAATAATAAATTTTTGTATTTATGATATTATAACATATTATAAATTATTATATTTTTTATGCAAAAATAATAAATAATTTATTTAGGAGGCGGATGTTTTTGGGGAATGCAAGCTAAATTACAAAAAATATAAGGTGTCAAAAATACTTCTGTTGGTTATATGTGTGCCAGTAAAAATATAAATGATAAAAGAGAAGTGGTAAGAGTTTAATTTGATGTTGCACAATTACCACTTGATTATTTAGTATAGTTATTTATGAAGTCACATGATCATACAATAAGTGGAAAAAAAGCTAAAAATGTTTACTAATCTTGTGTATTTTATACCAAAGACCAAAAATAAGTTATTTCAAAAGCTATTAAAAATTTCAAAAATGCTTAAACGAAAATTTATTAAGTAAAAGATTATATCATAGCGAAATAAAAAGATCAAAATTATTATAATAAAAATAAAGCAAATATTAAAATTAAAGATGTAAAACAAAAATAATTTTAATTTAATTTTAAATGAATTATTTTTTAGTTAATTTGAATTTATAAGCTTATTATTAATTTTTTATGACTAAAAATTAAACTAAGTTTGCGATCATTTTACCATCTAATTAATAATTATATATAATTATTAATATATTAATAATATTTTATTATTTAAATATGAGTATTAACTAAAAATAAAGATTAGGGTTGGGGTTGGGGTTGGGGTTGGGGTTGGGGTTGGGGTTGGGGTTGGGGTTGGGGTTGGGGTTGGGGTTGGGGTTGGGGTTGGGGTTGGGGTTGGGGTTGGGGTTGGGGTTGGGGTTGGGGTTGGGGTTGGGGTTGGGGTTGGGGTTGGGGTTGGGGTTGGGTGGGGTTGGGGGTGGGGTTGGGGTTGGGGTTGGGGTTGGGGTTGGGGTTGGGGTTGGGGTTGGGGTTGGGGTTGGGGTTGGGGTTGGG
>NW_028291885.1:0-51269 GCF_963383615.2 Lipophrys pholis | reverse complement strand
CCCAACCCCAACCCCAACCCCAACCCCAACCCCAACCCCAACCCCAACCCCAACCCCAACCCCAACCCCAACCCCAACCCCAACCCCAACCCCAACCCCAACCCCAACCCCAACCCCAACCCCAACCCCAACCCCAACCCCTATGCGGGGTTGGATTTACCATTAACATTCATAATTACATAGGGTTGATTCTATTGAAGGTAAAATTATCCATGGGTATAGTTATTAAAATTGTCAGGTAGGATAATTTATCAGTAAATGCAGAAATGCTTCTTTTGCACTTTCCTGTCTTCTTAGACAGGTAACGTAATGCAGAGATGATTGAACTGCGCGAGAGTTAAAGATTAGCAGCAATCATGCCATCTATTTAAACGGCTGAATAGATATCACTGCTGCAGAATCTTTACATTCTCGCGCAATTCTGTAATCTCCGCTTTGTGCTCCAAGCGCATTTCTGTCATCTGCTGGCGCATTTCCCTCATGGAAACCGCCGGCCTCCAGATGACTAGTAGATCGATTTTGTAGTCATGTGACAGCTGGCGTAGAGTGGCAGACAAGTGTAGTTGTTTTAGGTGCTTGAGTGTCTGCTTTTCCTATCCGTTGACGACCCACACATATATGAAGGGGTAATGTCCTGACACTTGTGAGATGTAGTCGTTGTACGCCAGGAAAATTTGTTTGGAACTTTGTATGACAAGTTCCCAGAATGGCCTTAATCACTGCGAAAATACTTGTAGTTCATTTCCCCATCGATGATATGATGTTCTTCTTGGCTTGACGCTTCGTGATTGCGTCGTACTCTGTCATAATCTTAAGAGTAGCAGCCCCCTCACCTGTGCTCATTCCTCTTCTTGGACACTGCCTGTCTGAGCATCTGTGATCCTTAATTAATATCGTTAATCTTTAATTTGAACAGCCTTTATACCTCGCTAGCCGATTGCTTCACTATTGAAACTCCTATTTCATACTACTCGCTAGCATTGATTTAGTTTGTTTTCTGGAGTGTGCTCGTTCTTCACTATCAACCAACAGTATTCATATATTGATTCAATTGAATATTCAAAGATGCAGGAGGTCGGTCATTGCACATTCCCTGCAGAGTACAGGCAAAGGGTTGGCTAGACTCGACTCAGCAATTCGCACAGCACATCCATGCACTTCAGAATGTCAGAGTGCACGGTGAATTCTTCCCTGGGGTTGGCGAACATCATGTACTTGAAGTTCTTTATGAACGAGAATTCTCTCTTTTGAACGGATGTCCGTAAGTGAGGGCGACTAGCTGCGTTTCTCGGTTAGGTCTTTGATCCTGTAGACTCGGTAGAGAAGTTGTCCTCTATATGTGACTGAGGACATGCACATTCCTGTGCAAGTGAAACTGGATTATTGTGAAATGGCCAATCTGCCCATGTAGAGAGAGTATATCGATCAAGAGTGCACCGAGTATTCCCTGCAGGATGGGTAAGTTGATAGTTTGTTCAGCAACAATGAAAGTCAGCTCGTTCAGACAGTTCAGATGCTCTAGGGACAACAGTCTTAAGCTTTTAGATCTGCCTGGACTGCAGGCTCCATGAAGAATATTAATATATTGTTAATTACGAATTCATAGTTAATTATAATACCCTTGTCAGTTTTGGCTTTGCATTCGCTCTTGCAGATAACTGAAGTCTGTTTAGCACTCGTGTGGAAGATACACTGCCTTCTCGTTGCAGCTCTTCAATGAACTTTTACATGCTGTCGATCTGGAGCACCAGTGTTGAGAGACAGACCTGCTTGAGCATTACTTCACTATTGAAACTTCTATTTCATACTGCTCTGCTTAGCGCTCATATATTTTGGTGAAGAGTTTGTTCTTCACTATCAACGAGCAGCATTCATAAATTGATCCAATTAAGTGTTCAAAGATGCATGAGGTTGGTCATTGCACATAGCTTTGGTACATTCCCCACCAGCGAACTCTCTGGGTCTCTTCGCCTCTTGATCTCTTCGAACTCTCGCTCCTTCACTCCTACGTAAAGCTGCCTAGGTCGACTGATCCTCTGCACATTCTCGCTCATCATCTCATTCCACTGCACAGTCCACCCAACCGTCCGTTAAACTGCAAAACAGGACAGTGAACATGCTTTTAGGAATGCCCAAAGAACGATAGATGATGCCTGTGTAGAAGTCGACATTTGGGTACAGTTTTTCTGGAGATAAAGTAGGTATCGCTCAATGCCTTTTATTCAAGCGCCATGGCGAGAGACAACAGCTCAGAAGCCCCACTCTTGGGAAGGATGTCAATCACTCGATGGCACATCTGCTGCATCAGTTTGGCTCTGGGGTCAAAGTTTTTATAAACTCTGTGGCCGAACCCCATCAACCTAAACCCTGAAGTCTTGTCCTTGGCTTTACTGATGATGGACTCAATAGTCTCGTTCTTTGCTGTCAAATCTTCCAGCATATCCAGCACGGCTTCATTCGCGCCTCCGTGGTAAGGTCCCCACAAACTACCAATTCCTGCAGCGATGCAGGCGAAAGGGTTGGCCAGACTTGACCCAGCAATTCGCACAGTTGAGGTTGAAGCGTTCTGCTAGTGGTCTGCATGGATAATAAAGATGGCATCCATGCACTTCAGAATGTCAGAGTGCACGGTGAATTCTTCCATGGGGTTGGAGAACATCATGTACATGAAGTTCTTTATGAACGAGAATTCTCTCTTTGGCACGACCAAGGGCAGCCCCATGCATGTCCTGTAGGTGAGGGCGGCTAGAGTGGGGATTTTAGCAATTAGCTTGATAGCGATAGTCTAGCGGTCAACTGGATCCCTAAAATCATAGTCTTCGTGCATGAAGGCTGAAAGCGCACCAACCACGCCTACCATGATCGCCATTGGATGCGAGTTGCTCTTGAACCCTTTAAAGAAATCAGACAACTTTTAGTGGATGAACATCTCACTGACCACCATATTTTCAAACCGGGCTAGTTCCTTGGAGCTTGGCAGTTCTCCATAAATCAGCAAATAGCACACCTCCATGTAGCTACACTTCTTGGCTAGGTCTTCGATCCTGTAGCCTCGGTAGAGAAGCTTACCCTTTTCTCCATCGATATATGTGATTGAGGACATGCACGATCCTGTACAGGTGAACCCGGGATCATAAGTGAAATGGCCAGTCTACCCATATAGAGAGCGCATATCGATCATGGGTGCACCGAGTGTTCCCTGCAGGATGGGCAAGTTGATAGTTTGTTCAGCAATAGTGAGAGTGGCAGCTCGTTCAGACTTGGGCTCTCTAGGGGCAACAGTTTTAAGCTTTTAGATCTGCCTCTCCATCTCCTCCTAGGTATGCTTGGATGGACTGCACGGCTCCATGATGAATATAAATATATTGTTGATTACGTCATAGTTAATTATGGTACCCTTGTTCAGTTTTAGTAGCGCATGTTCTCCTTATTGATACTGCATGGTAGCTCTCCTTTGAGCAGGCCTGTTCGCTGGCTTTGGCTTTGCATTCGCTCCTGCAGACGACTGAAGCCTAGTACCTCTATGGCACTCGACATCTGTTTTAGCACTCTTGTGGAAGATGCACTGCCTTCTCGTTGCAGCTCTTCAATGAACCTTTACAAGCTGTCGATCTGGAGCACTAGTGTTGAGAGGCAGACCTGCTTGAGCATCGGAAGGGAGAGATCAAGGGCGAACTCAAGCAGGTAGTGTGAGTTGTCAAGGGTGACCTTATGAGTGAGTTGCTGCTAGCATATGCACTGTAGTGAAGGAATGCCGCAATAATCAGCCAATGCAGCCAGTTCCAGCAGCCACTGGTAGCTCGCATATTTTTTAAAGACATGATCGAAAGTCAAGTACTGTACCAGACCCTTCACAACCTCCTACGACCACCTGTGCATCTCAATCCTACCTCTATTCATCCCAACCGCATACTTGAAATATTGATTTCTGGATAGAAGCATGCCATTGGCCTTCACTACACCATCACCAGTTATGATCTATGTGTCTAGGTAGGGCTAGAATACAGTCTGATTCATGTCCAGGTCCTAGAGGATGAAATGTGTGAGGTACTGTTTACGATTGGGTATGTTTTTGAACCCTGCCTAGTATGCCAACCTTTATATTGGTTGCTTGGTCTCCTTAAACTCGTACTCAGGATGGCTAGTTTTCAGTTCTTCAACAGTCATCTGCGTGCAACCTGAGGACAAGTATTATACAAGTTATTTTGAAGGAGGTGACAATCCTACCTTCTTTAGGAAAGGTAGAGTTAACACCTTAAGTGCTTTCACCCCATTGATCTCGTAGTCCCATTGACCCGCAGCTAAAGACTGTCGGTCAGTTGCTAGACTCGAGCGAGGAAAAGCCTCCTTCCTCTCGAAGATGTTAACGAAATGCATGTCGTCAAAGTAGTTTTCATTGTACCCGCCCATGATCAACAAATTGGAGCCAATCATTGCAGATGAGTGTCGCCGCCGGGGGTAGGGTTAGTTAGCTACCTTGATTGAACGGATGGTCCGGCTTTTAGGATCGATCATCAAGAAGTCATTAATGTCGGAACAGAATCGACCTCCAAAGATGTAAACCTTGCCCTAGTACTGGTTGCAGGAATGTCCCCAACGAGCTATCAGGCTGGTGCTAGCTCCTGTCAGCTTCACCTCCTCCCACTGTAGGTCCATATGGTTGCCTCGCAGACATGGCTCCAAATTGATTCTGAAGATATCTCCTAATGCGATATACTTACTGTAGCACCCACCAATCACATACATGAAGTTGTCGATCCTACAACTGCTATGGAACCGTCTGGGGCTTGGCTTCTTGCCCTGCGGAATGCACTAAACCCAGTATCTACGCTAGAGGTCAAAGTGCCACAGATCATCAAGATCGAAATGTCCCTCACCTCCAAAAGTGAAGAGATGATGGTCGATGAGTTCAGCAGTATGATAGGTGCGTTCAATAGGTCTGGCAGTAGTGACAGGCTAGATCAGAGTCCACACTTTGGTTTCCCAGTTAAAGGAATAGATGTCGTTAAAACGAATTTTATCAGAACCACCTCCTCCGAACAGTATGATTTGACTTTATCCCTGCAGGTTCATGCTGAAGTTGGAGCGTGGTTCAGGGAGCTGTCCTTCCCCTCGATGTTGTTGCCAGCACATGTCAATGAGATGAAAGGACCACAGTTAGTTCATATAGAGTCCGTTGGCAAACCCACCAAAGAGGAGAAGATGTTGAGGGATGGCCAGAGTAGCATGCCCCCAGCGAGGGAGGATTCTCTTAGGCCTGCTATCAGGATGTACAGTCACCTGCCTCCACGAATAATTCCGTTCAGCCATTTGAATAACGGTACTATTAATTAAGCCTTTTAATAATCAGGCATCGAAACCTTTGGCAACTAGTTGGCCAACTCAAGGAGGTGTATCCTTGCAGGTTGGTTTATCAGATATTCTATTGTTATTACTCACCCTCTGAATGCTGGATGAATATCGGAGGGAGGTGGGTCAATGTGACGTTTTTTGACAGTCTGCTTTCCACCCTCTCCTGGTTGTTAATGCACTCAAAATCATCCGTTGATCGTGAATTAATCAGTGACCTGTTCTTCCGCCGTCGCTTCAACCGCTCCAAAATCTTGTCTCGCTGATTCTGAAGATGCTCCTCAACTACTTGCTCATAGATTCTACGGAATTCGAGAGTCTCCTGAATCAACTCCTCTTCTCTCGGCTGTGAAGCTGACACCATCAATGCCAACCCTCGCTTTTGAGGACTGCCGGGACAACCCTCCTCCACTAACGCCATGTAACCTGGACTGGTCAACAGAGTGTGTATCCTGCCTACATAATACTGGTAAGTATTGTGGTTGTAAGCAGAAAAGTGCTAAACGGCCGAGACATAAGCCTTGAAGATTTAATCTGCCAGTTTGGCAGAAGGACTTTTGCTGAACAGATCCTCGAGCTTGATTAGTCGCTGGTAGAATGCAGTCTAGCACGGATCATGCTCCATAATAATAATATTTTTATATCTAGCTCACAAAAAAACATGTCAGGAACTCATTCTATAACTGCCTTGGTAGCAGCTCTTGTCCTTTCTCACGTAGGCTGGCTAGCAGTAAAGCTCCTTTTCGCTTGTTCACCAGTCTTATCAGCCATTCTATCGCAGCCGCCTACAAATTGAAACCCTGCTGCTACCTCACGTTTGCTTACTGCAGCTATAACACCTGTTTGATTGAAGCCCCTTTGCTCACAAGGATTCTTGCTAGTTGGAGTCTGCGTTTGAATAGGCAGACATACAATGGATTGAGATGTGGGCTTTTGACAGTAGGCAGGTCAATATCAGCACCTGAGTCAAACAGGAGGTCAACCAGCTCAGGCAGGTTCCAGTTGCAGGCAGCCATGAGAGGAGTCCTGCCTGAGCCATCCTGTAGATTAGGGTTGGCACCATTCTGCAGCAAGAGATGAGTTATTTTGTAAGACGTGGTAAACCCTTTTGTGGCCTTTGCCTCATCGTTTCCGGAGTTGATGGCCAAGAGTAGGGGTGTGACCTTCTGACCATACTGTTATGCATAGTTGAGCTGAGGCTTTTGGCTGGTAAGTAGCTGAACCAACTCATCGTAGTGCAAGCCGCGAATGAGTTGGAAGATATCCTTCTGCTGCTGAGTCAAAGCCAAGGGCTGTTCCTGGGCTCCAAACAAACTCTTTATAAACTGCATTACAAATTATCCTTGTAGGAAAGGCCTTAATCCGCCTTTTGATTTAAATCCAATGATGGACAGCAAAACCGGACGCAGCAAGAAGGATAACAAGTCCAAAGAGGACAAGCCTAGAGAAGAGAGGCGAGATGACAAGGGTAGGGATGGCAAGCCTGCTCATGACTCTCGCATGGGGAGGGCTGACAATGAGAAGGAGAAGAACAGGCCTGCCAAAGATGACTACAAAAGAGATCAGAACAAAACTGCTGAGTAGCCCTCTGTGTAGGGATCCTAAGTTGAGGATAGAAAAGGCAGGGAAAGAATCGAGCGGGTTAGGAATTTAAATAATTGGACAAAAAGGAACAAACCAAAGTTAAAAGGAGGCCCTACTCCAAGAGAGGAGTTGAACTAGACCTGCTGGAGAAAGAGGCAAGGGAGTTCCTGGGCAATGAGAAGTGGTTCCAGCCTACTGCCAACATCCGGGACTATGAAGAGCTCATCAGAGATGAAGATTTCTATGACAAAAACTTC
Source organism: Lipophrys pholis (assembly GCF_963383615.2). NCBI lineage: Eukaryota > Metazoa > Chordata > Actinopteri > Blenniiformes > Blenniidae > Lipophrys > Lipophrys pholis. The sequence goes on along the minus strand of NW_028291885.1, from coordinate 44,079 downwards.
ATCAACCCCAAGAGGGGCAAAAAGAGGAGGAAGGAGGACCAACCTAACTGACAGGGAGGTCGATGATATGGCCCGATAGATGATGCGCATCACCAGCCCCCGCAAGAAGAGCAAATCTATCCAGGCAAGAATCCGGCGCAGATGAAGATGATTCCTTATTCATGGTAGATTAATAAATTGCAGCCTAGCCCCGTGACTGGCGCAAGTACATCCGCAATGCTGGCAAGGGCAGACCTGTAGAACGGCCCTCTTTAATCGAGGGTTATGGTGAGGGCAACTAGACCAAAGTCCAACAACTAGCCGGGATGAAATTATTTCGAGTCAGGATCAGAGGACCAGATCTCAGTCCTAAGAAGCGTTCCTCCATGCAGGACAGGCCCAAAGGAGTGGCCTTTGATAAGATGTTGAACAGGCAATCTTCAATAAAGCAGCAGCAAAACTGTCTAAGCTAAAGACACTTCAATAACTTCAATAACTTTAAGTTTTAGACGGTCGGTCGTTCCCCGAGCTTTAACAAGCAGAGTACAAGGGCTAAGCAGTGGTCGTAAAGCCTAGACCTTTCATATGATGTGGGTCCGGTCATTGATAAGTTCAGGTTCGACCACAGCAAGTTCTGCTGCTTGGCTCGAATCGGGGATAACCACAACTGATATGCAAAGTTTCATTTTATCAGTGGAGAGCAAGCTCCCTGAAATGGCATGTCACCAGCTTGCTCTATCCATTCACCCGGTATTCGACATGGATCCATCCTGCCTCCTCCATCTCGTAAAACCCTAGCAACAGTTCTGTCTTCATTGCAGGTAGCGCTAATCTACCACTCCTGCAATAGAACCGCAAAGGGACTGTCACGTCAATGATGCGTGTCTCATCAAGTCGTCTGGCCTAAGCAGGCTTGTTTGAAAAAGCAGCCAATCGCTTAACCTCCGCCTCTTGCCCATAGAAGGCAAAATCAATCTGTACAGCGGTTAGATCCATCCTCTACCCTACATAACTCATCATCTTCAGCTCGCTCCTTCTATCCTCCAAAGTCTTCTTGGTCTGCTCATGATCCTGCTGGTTACTCCCTTCCTGTTACAAAAGTTTGGTGGACCACTACCAGAAGGATGCCACAGCAATGATAGCTACGGCTATCCAACCCCAGCTGCTGATCTTAATGTGTTTAAAGCAGTGTTCTAATACGAACCCCTTCCTTTGTAGTCCGATGCTGATGGGTGATGTTGTTGTCCCTATCCCTGCGTGCACGAAGATCTTTATCCCTGCGATGTAGAAGTCCAGCTGCAGGCCAATGGTGAAGGCTGAGTTCCCCACCTTTCTAGCCACCAGATGACCCTGCAGACTAGAGGTGAACTTCTTGGACAGAGATAGTTCAGTGTACTTGTTGCTCAGGGATGGACTTGAACTACTGTCTATGCTAAGCATTCCTACGTACGGCATGTTTCTAGCATAGGAAAGTTGGTAGGATGAGAAGGCTCCCAGATAATGCTTGACCATGAGGTGTCTCCATGAAAGAGAGTAGTAGTGTCTGTTCCCCTCTGCTGTCCTCTCCATCCCTGCTCCAAAATTAATGTCCTTCCATATGTTGACTGCCCCTCCAAGGGCCAGACTGTGCCCAGCCAGCGAGATCTTGAAGGCTGAAGCATAAAAGGAGGTCTTGTCTAGTTGGTAGTAAAGAGAGCCTCCTGCAGAGACAATGTTGCTGTGTTTGGTGGTGGCTTGGCGGATGACTGAATAGCCGGCATGAATGTTTGAGGTGATAGGGAAGACCGAGTGTAGACAAGCCATACGATGGAGGAAGGCAGTTCTAGTCTGAGGAGGAGAGTGCAATGACTCTGGGATAATACAAGAACTGAAGGATTGAAGAGGGACAGCAAGAGTTGCTACTTACATATGAACTAACCAAAAGATATCAAGGACAACAAAGTCCACTTTTAAATGTGCAGTTGGATTATAATTTCATTAGTCAGGCTGGCTTTCATCCTATTTCTTACTATGTTCATGTTTTTGCTGCTCTCCTTCTTCTGGGCTGCTGCTTGGAGCCTCACCTTTTGCTTCTTCTTCGCTGCATTGGTGCACCCTTTCCATCAGCTCTTCGTAGTCCATCAGCAGCTGCTGGTGCAACTGGCTCAGTCTTCTTGTCTACTCCTGCAGAGACTGATTGGAAGAACGTTCATGCTCAATGCGAGCTTCAATCTTGGACTTCTCCTTTTCAAGCCTGTGCTTTTCCTAAAGAAGTGCACGTTGAGTATCCTGCTCCCTCTAACGGAGCATTTTTTCGTACTCGAGCTGAACCTTCATCCTGATGAGTTTTTGGCGCTCCCTCATGAGCAGTTATTTTTCATACTCCCTGTGCATGAGTTCAGGGAGGTTGAGAGAGGAGTGGGCCTCGATGGACTGACTGACCTTAGCCAGCACCATCTGCGAGGTGAGACTGTCATCGCCCACCAAATCCCTGAGCATCAGAAAAACCAAACGATCCATATTAATTTTGAGATACATACCATCATGCACTTTGATGGAACACCCCTTCTTTAGGCTATCAACCCCATCCGCAACTTCATGGAAAAGAAGCTTGCCACCCTCGACTGCTCCAAGGTTTAGGCCCGTCCAGCAGAAATGCACAATTACTCAGTTGGAGATCCCACCTTCTACAACTTCAAGCCTAACCCCGCCATCCTGCAGACTGTCGCAGACGGGATTGGCCCAGACCACAACTACTCTGACGTGCAGGGAAATCCAGTATGCAGGGAGTTCCTGGCTAAACTGTACTCCACGGATCGTTTCAAGCTATGCAAAGATGATGTGACTCTGTCGTTTGGAGGGTCGATGACTCTGATCCTGAGTTTGCTGACTCTGACGGACACAGGGGACAATATCCTAGTGCCTGATCCAGGCTTCCCTCTGATCAGAGCGATAGCCGCGGCATTCGGCACAGAGATCAGAAACTACAAGCTCAAAGCCCCAGACTATGAGATCTCTACATCAAGCCTCTAACCACTCGTCGATGAAAGGACAAAGTTTGTTCTAGTGAACGATCCATCCAATCCTCTAGGTTCAGTCATGAGCAAGGCCAGTAAGCTTGAACTCCTTGCGTTCTGCGAGACCAAAAGGCTGCCAATCGTGGCCGATGAGATCTACTAGGACATGGTCTTCAAAGGAGAGTGGCACTCATTCGCCGCCCTTACCTAGAACGTGCCTGTCATTCGCTGTTCTGGACTGACCAAGAAGTACTGTGTTCCTGGCTGGAGATTCGCTTTATGATGCTCTATGGCCAGCCAGGAGTGTTTCGACTAGGTAAAGCAAGGTCTGCGCAACTGGTGCTCGATCTTCCTGATGCCCAACACCATCGTCCAGCAAAGACTGGTGCAGATAATGAGTGAGCCTTCCGAGCCAGCCAGGCTGTCTGACATGATGACTCAAATCGGACAGTTCATCGCCGAGCTGAGTGCTGGGCTAGAGACAATCAAGGGCATAACCTGTGGCAAGTCGTATGGCGCAATGTACCTGACCTTCACCTGCGAGATGTAGCGGTACGACTTTAAGAGTATAGAAGAACTAGCTCTCGCACTGTTCAAGGAGTAGAATGTGATAGTGTTCCCGGGGGTCACTGTTCGGCAGCCAGGACAGCAGGTTCTGCAGGATGGTGGTGTGCGCCAACCCGAGTGGCTCGATCGACCGGTTCAAAAGGTTCTTTGGGAGACACAGTTTCTGACCTGCAAAAGATATGTATGGTATGGCAATGCGACGTGGATAGCTTATTGATATTATGGATAAAAACTAACTCCAAGTTCAAGCAGCGTTTTCTGGGCAGGATCCACTACTTCAAAAAGAACCATAACCCTATAGTAGTCAACAACTTGTCTCCTGCCAAACCAAAGCACCCGCTCGTCCTCACTGAGCCTAGCCCTGACCTCCCTATTCGTCCGGTGGCGCTTGCCTCTCTGCCTCAGCTCAACAAAAACACATCGGAACTGAACCCTGAACGCCTGATTTAGAACAGCAGCCTGATGGTGAGTGGAGGGGATGCATTGCAAAAGAAGGGTGAGATAAAGAACCGGACTCAGTTCGAGAAGGAGCATTGGAAGGCAGAAGGCATGAGAGCAGGTACTCCTAGACACTGTCCTACTGCACTTCTATTTCCTCAACCAGCACAACATGAAAGAACTGGTGGGGAGTTCTGATTGATCGATATTTAATGAGCAGGAGTCCATTCCTCGAGTTCATGATCTTCTCCACTGACGGGGACTTCATGTTCTATCACAACTTCAATGACCCTTCTCAAACCCTCTAGCAGGTTGAGCACACCACTCGCATCCAGCATCTCTCCACCTTCGGCCCCTTCCTCAGCTAGCGATTCGCTTAGTTCGCACCCAACTCCAGGACCACTTGACCTACTACGAAACCTCCCATTACAAGCTCTTCTACTAGAGCTGATTGACTGCTGTCTCATCCTCCTCACCGATACCACCGTCGACAGCACCATGGCTGACCGTCTCAAGGCCTTCCACACCGGAGTGTTCATGCCGGTGGTGCGCAAAAACTTTTTGGTCAGGGCTGCTGGAAGGATCGACAGTGAAGGGTTCAGGAGTGCGGTAGTGGAGTACTTCAGAGTGAAGAATTGAACAATCATCTATGGATATACAGTGCATATGCGCCTGAGACTATCCCTACTCGGATGGGCAGCATCTTGCGCATCCAGCTCTATCTCGGGTTGACCACTGACACCACACTTTCGAAGTCTTTGGTCAGTCGCTCCATCGAGAATGGCTGGCCAATTTCTCGATCACAATTTTAGCAGGTGGCATCTCGCTTCCACTGTTCTTCAGTCTTGATGAGATGGCAGTGAGTACAAGCCATGAGCTTCTTGACTCCAGAAGGCACGACAAACCCCAGGTCCACATCCTCAGCCAGCTGCTCCTCCTCCTGCAGTTCGAATTCCTCCTCCATTTAATAAATGCGGGATGAGAAGAGTGCCGTCACTGATGGAGCTAGGAGAAAGCTTGGAGAAGCGTATTGCCACCCTGAGCGAGCAGCAAAAGGATGGTCATCATAGCCCTCCTGCTGGTTCTGCTGTGCTGGCTCGGCCTAATCTGCCTCCATTACTGATTAGTATTATGCAAGACATCACTCCACTCTTCAAAGGCCTCCGCAATGGACTCTACTACGGAGGTAGACTCCGCCTCATCCATGCCTTGGTCATGACCCTTCTCTTCAAGTCCCTTAACAAGTAGTCCCTTCTCCAGGTGCTTGATGCAGCTCGGGAACACGCCCTGGTTCTTGGGTAGATTTGTGTTCGCGTACAAGAGCCTGCGCTTGCTCGGATCAAAGCTGAGCAAGAATGTCTACCTGCAATGCTTTGTGGCAGGAGCTGGAGCCAGTCTGCTGCTGAATCGAGAAAAGACTTCAATCCGCTACCAGATTGTACTGTACTTGTTCTCAAGAATCATAGCAGCTACATCCTCAATGCTCTACTAAAAGTTCACAGGAGAAGGGGTCAACTCCTGTGAGTATGAGGAGGACAGCTCGCTGAGCTTCAGAGTGCTAGCCACTTCTTGCTGGGGACTGGTAATGCTACTTTTCTATAGCCACCAACCGCACCTGCAGACAACACTGACAGGCTCCATGGACTTCCTCTACGAGAGCAGCGAAGACAAGATAACCAGATGGAGACAATTGATCCCTATTTGGATCCCAGAAGGACTGTCCGAGTGGCTAGGGAGGCCCCAAGCACTGAATAGGCATTGGAATGGCTTTCTTCAAGGAGGACTCTCTGAATAATTATTGTAATCCAGCTGTATTGGTGAATCCGAATGACTGCCGACTGCGTTCCTCCCAGACTGATGTTCGAGGTGGTTAAGCTTTCTCTGCAGAAGGAAGTACCAGCCACCGCCCTCTGTCTCAGCAGCATCTACTCCTAGGAAGATGTTGCCAAGCTAATTTCCTGCTTGAAATAGTTGCTGGCAGGGTTTGATGTTCGCGGGCGTGAGCAAGAACAGGTTACCTTTTGGAACAGCATGGTCTATGAGACTGCTCTGGCTGAAGTGCCGACTGGCTGGAATCTGAGGGACAGAGTCACGAGAGAAGGGCAGACTGACCCCAACCCCAAAATAGAAAGCCAGCCTGAACTAGGAGCAAGCAAGGAAGAAGCCTAGCTGAAAGGCAGCCATCATTAAAAGTGTAGATAGCAGAGGGCAGATGAGCACACACACCTCCTTTTCAGTTAACTTCGACATGAAAGAGAATAGTTACAGGGTTGGATCAGCCATGCCAAAGCAGTAATCACCCACCCCATACAGAGAATGCATCTACTCCCAGCCCACACCACCACTCTAGCAAGCAAGATCAGCAGCAGCCCCAGTACAAATGGTCCAGCCAGCTAGCACTAGGAGAAGGCCAGCATTCTAAGACTGGTGCTAGCTGGCAAAGACCTGCAGCTAACCCTGCTGCACAAAAAGATGTAGCTGTTGAAAGCAGCTGTATGAAGGTGATGGTCAACCAAATAGTCCCTTGCTCAGCTCCTTTTGAAAGCACTTGAACACCTGTCCCCCGAAGTTGACCTGGATCCTGTTCTTGCCTGTGAAAGAAAACCCTGGCACATACTCCCCCTTCTCCACAAACACCTTCAACTTCTGCATGGCCTCTTCGTTCTTCTACTTGTTCTACTCCTTGACTGAACTCATCACTCGGTTGTTCATTAGCGTGCTGAACAGTCCATTCGCCTATTCTCTCTCCTTCTTCTGGTCCTTTAGCTCTTCAAGTCTGGACTTCTCCCACTCCTCCTGTTCGGAAGGAGGGACCGGGTTTAAAAACTAGCCGTTCAAGCTTATCCATATTCTACCGTCCCCATATCTGACCCCACTCCCACCACATCTCCATACCCTAATCCCCTTATCTTGTTTATTGTGCTGTTACCCACCTTCACATTCCCGTTCGAACACACACTCACCCCTTGTCTGTTCACCTCCTTCTTAGGCTCGAGCCTGCCCACCTCCACATAGCCGATTTCAATCACCCCGGAATAGTCGATCTCTTCGAACTGAGCTTCAAAGTAAATGTCCCGGTCGCCATCAGCCTTGACTGCCACCGACTCGATGCTGTCGTAGGCTGTGCTGCTGGCAAAAACAGTGAAGCTGGTCACAAACGGACATTCCACTGTTGTCCTAGATATTGCTCACCTGGATTACTTTGGAGCTCTACTCAATTACCTCCACCTCCCTGAGCTTGCTCCTAGTGAAGAAGTTGAGATCCGGCTGAGGCATCCGAGACTAAGGGTTAGTGTTATACTGCTCGTAGTTCTGAGAGTACCTGTAGTACAGATAGCCTACATAGCCAACCCCTCCTACCAGCACTGCCAGCAACAACCCCACCAGCCACCCGAACTGAGGCTGGGGCAGCACTGCCCCTTGACTCGAGAAATGCATTCTAATTTAGGAGGATCATAGTATGTCCATTTCAAAGACAACCTCTAGCTCACCTGGCAGGTTGGAGGTCTTGCCGACCAGACTGAGCAGGGTCTCCATCTTCTACCCGAACAGTCGGCTGTTTATGTAGGGAGCCTTCTCCAGCTGAATCAATCTGTACGTCTCAGCAAGTCCCACTTTCAGCACCCAACCTTCTCCTCTGCTCTTGTCCGACAGCCTGATCAATTTCCTCTACTTCATCTCTACAGGTGATCGGCAGGTACTTACCAAGCATGGTCTTGCAGCTTGGTCCAACCTTGCCATGCACCACCTAGATGAACTCCTTGGTATGCGAAATCGACCAGCAGCACCATCACGCCTTGCTCTCCTACCGTCTCCAGCCAGATGACTACTTGCCTTGAGGCGGCTTCAATCCATCTCGATCTTGGCACCTCGACCCGAATCATCTTGTGGTTGAGTACAAGGTGAGTCGTGCATATTCCACCGTACCGTTCGTTGAAGTAGCCAACTGAGAATTCCAGGATGGACTGGCTGATGATGCCCTAGGTGGAGAGGTTCTCGAGTTCGAAGGCTGTCACACTGCGGTCGTAGCGGGTGGCACAGAGACTGGAATAGGCATAGTGGACAGAGATGGTTGACGAGGTGGAGCTAGGCCGTGACCTGCTGCTGCTGCGAGGGAATTGCTCCGGTACTTGGTCACGAAGAGTAGGCAGCATGAGCATCCTGCGCTTAAAGAAGTATTCGAAGCAGGTGCGGTCTTCTGCCTGATGGTAGGAGTACATCTTCAACTTGAGAAGCAGCTGGTCAGCCCGCGAGCATATCTACTGCTCTCTTTGGCTCCAGTCAATCACCCCTGACAGAGGGCCGGTGACAGGCTGCTTCTCAACCTAGTTAGCTGGAAAGAGAGCATCCTTCATAAAGAACTCCTGAAGGAAGAGCACCAAGAAGGGCTCACGAACCTCCATCCTTGCCGGAATGATGCTCCACTCGAGCTGGAAGTTCTAGACGGCAATCCCCGTGCTGGTCAGCAGCTTGTTGGTGAAGAACTAGAAGGAGTTAGGGACGTTGCCGATGAACATGGTGATGGAGTTGATTGGCAAGTAGAGGAAGAGCAAGTTTTCGTAGTGGGTGTTGCTCTAGTAGAGGATGAAGATGTACTACTTGACTGCCTGCAGGTCAGTCATGTTGACGTTGCTCTCAGTGAACCCCTCCGGCTCAATATAATGCAGGTAGTGCACCTTATCTCCAAAGGCGCAGTACTAGTCGATCATGGTGCGAGCCACCACTGCAATATCATCTGAATTCATTGTTGGATGGACAATCAGATCTGCCAACCCTCCTTAGGAAGCAGTTTGACCAGGTCCTGCTCACTCGGCTCGTACAGGAACTGGATATGCGGACGCATCTCTTTCTCTGTCCGCTTCAGCTCGTACTCCTTCACCAAGTGAATTACAAACGCCTTGCACTCCAGCCTCGCCAGGTGCTGTCCAATGCAGTTCTTCTTGCCACTTGAAAAGGGGAGGAAAGCAAACGGGTCGTTCATGCGCATGTCCAGCCATCTCCAAGGCCTGAACTCATTCGGGTGCTAGTAGTTGTGAGGGTTGCACATAATCGCCAACATGCTGGCTCCTACAAGCTGTCCCTTTGCAATCGAGAATGGACCTACCTGCACATCATCCACTGCCTGTCTCATCAGGATGCCGATTGCAGGTGGCCAAATCCGCAGGCATTCGTTTATCACGCAGTCCAGCTTGCTCATCTTCTTCAATGAGTCATCAGTGATGTCCTAAGGAGAGTGGAAGAGACTGTCGATCTCATCATCGATCTCTTTCTTTACGAGAGGGTATTCAGCCAGCACGTAGGTCACGAAAGCGATCAGATGACCAGTCGTGTCGATCCCTGCCAAGTAGAGGGAAAACACTTGCTGGATAATCTACTCGTCCGTAATAGGCTCACCATCAATTTTCTGTCTCGCCCTTTGCTCCTTTACGTACAGCCCTAAGAAATCATCCGGACACGTGTCCCCTCCAACTGTGTCTTCTTCCGGGCTATCAGTCCTTTGATGTAGCATCGGATATGCTCGAGCAGCATGGCCAGCTCCTTGTCCTCAGCAGTGATGCCCCACTGCAAGGCCTTCTCCCCGAAGACCAGGAGTGCCAGTTGGTTGATGGGCTTACGAGAGGAGACGAACATAGCGTTAGTGAAGGCTGCGAACTGCTTGGATATGCGGTGGGTCTATGCTTGGTTAGCCTAGGGATCGAAGAACAGCCGGACCATCACTGCCCCAAGCAAGAGCTGTGGGTCAGTGAGGATTTAAAAAGATTTGTCCCTAAGTCCTTTTACAAAGGTGCCGACAAGCGTGGCCATGTTGGGCACCATGACCTTAAAGTTGTGGAAGTTGAAGTGCTTGCTGGCCAAGATGCGCATGCTCTTCCAGCTGCCCTTCTCAGCAAAGAAGATGCTCTTGAAGAAGGACAGCTCTCCATACTTGAGAATATGCAGTTTCTTGAACTGACTGCCCTTCTCCAGAAACTACTTGGTCAGGCTAGTGCTAGTGAACAGTAGGACAGAGTTGGGACCGATGTTGGTCACCATCGCCTGGGTGTCAGGCCGCAGAGTCATCATCCCTTCTGATGTACATGTTGCTGTCCCCTGAAGAGGCGAACGATTACTTCTGGAGGCCGACCAACCCCGACAACGGCCTGATGAGAGGTTAAAACCTAGGTTAACTCCTAGCATAGGCCATGTAGTGAAGATAAGGCCTAAGGAAGAACTGATAGGCCAGCAGAAGGATGACGAGAAAGACCAGCAGCAGTGCACACACCTCTACCCCAACCATACCTTATTATTCCTATTATTCCAACAACAACAGAGCAGGTCGGAAATCCTACCAAACTAAATCACTCACCCTGCGCTAAAGAAACTATTGCTGACATGCTGACAGAGAGTGATAATCTATTCAATTCATTGATTCATTGATGTCGGTTGATAACGCGCACTTCGAGGGCATTGAACTCACCTACCGCTAAATTGACGCTCTGGAAAGGGAGTTCCAGACCATCCTGCAGGACCTGGCTGGCAACCAGTCTCTCCTGCGCTTCAGACACTAGTACGAACGACTCTATCGCGCACTCAGACGCAGCCACTAAAACGAACGCATCCTCTTCAACAAAATCAGCTAGCTCAGTCGCGACATGAACGATCAGACTGCCAAGATCCGCACTGCTATGAGGATGGCCCACGAAGACACCCAGTCCATCAACTTCCTCAAGCAAGAGTTGGACAAGGTGTTCAAGCTGCTGGAGGTGTCGAAAGAGCGTGAGGAGAAGAACAAGGCCAAGATTGAGAAGATCCAGGGGAGGATCCGCTTCCTGACCACTCGCCTTGAATAGAAGAAGGCTCTTTCCTCTGAACAGTCCAACACTCTCATGCAGCTCAACGATGAGAAGGAAGGCCTTGTCAAGCTGAAAGAGAAGCGTAACCAGGACCTGTCCGACCTCAAGAACAGACTCAGCTAGACTCTATAGAGCTAGCGAGAACATGAGAACAACCAGCATGAACTGACCTTCCAGAAGGACGGCCTTGACAAAGAGATGAAGGAGGTCAGGGACAAGCTCAAGAAGGACTATGAGCGCAAGAAGAAGATTGAGGAGGAAGTGGACAGCCTCTAGAAGCAACGCAACAAATACAAGGAAGAACTCAACATGCACACCTCCAACCATGAGTCTCTCGACAAGAAGGTCGAGGAAAAGGAAAAAGACATCTTCAACATCGCCAAGGAAATCGACAGCTACAACCTTTAGAACCAGAAGGTCCGCAAGCAGATCACAGCCCTCAAAGAGGACAACTAGGCACTCCTGCACCTCAAGTCCGAACGCAATTAGAAGATGCGATTTCTCGACAATGCCATTCTCAACCTGAAAAAGAGACTCAACGAACAGCTCAGCACAGTCGCACAGACTGAAAAGAGTAATGACAAGCTACGCAACCAGACTGTCAAGCTGCGTGGTGAGGTCTCTGCACTTGACAAATAGAATGACGTACGGCTTGAAAGTCTCAAGCAAATGGAGCGGCAGATCCTCATCGCTCGTAAGCTGAACGTGGAAGATGAAAAGCAGGCCAAGGAACTCAACCTCGAACGGTAGCACCTGATCCACGAGCTGGACAAACAACGCCACCATTCCAACAAACTGAGTGACAAGATCACCACTGCAGACAAGGAGATCGAAGAGCTGGAGGACAAGATCGCCAACACTGAGGAGACCCTCTAAGACTTGAAGAAGAAGGTGGTCGAGCTAGAGAAGGAGAAGGAGAAGTACGGCAAGCAGGCGGCTCTAGCCAACTCCAAGTTCATGCAGACTGTCGAGTAGATCAAGCTCAAGGGCAACCTCATCTCCTAGTTCCAGAAGAAGAACCTGGAGACTTAGAACAAGCTGAAGAAACACCAGCAGCTGTACTAGATCGCCCGCTCAGACCGCAACACCTACTCGAAGATGCTGTCCTAGACTGAAGACGAAATCGCCTAGATAAAGCGGCGTTACAAGATCGTCAACCACCAGATCAGCCAGCTGAAGGAAGAGATCAGTGCGAAGGACGTGGCTCTCAACAAGTAGCGTCACTAGCAGAAGAAGAAGGACAACACTATCGAGGAGTTGTCAAAGTAGCACGAAAAGTTGAAGAAGGACTTTTAGCACAGGCATGAGAAGATCCGCAACCAGGGCAGCTAGGCGAGCAAGCTGCAGGCGATCATCCGAGACTCTGAAAACAGCCGGCAGAAGCTCAAGGAGGAGTATGAGCTCATCGTCGCTGAAAGGGATATCCTTGGCACTCAGCTCATCAGGCGGAACGATGAGTCAGCCTGCTCTTCGAAAAGATCAAGATCCAGCAGTCCAAACTAGCACAAGGCGAGGCAGCTTATCGTGACAGACTGGCGGACATCAAGCTGCTCGAGTACAAGTCCAACGATCTCAAGCGCTAGCTCAAGATCCACATGCGGGAGGCCAACAAGATCCCCAAGATGCAGTCCAGCATCAAGACTCTGCAGGAGGAGCTCATCGAAGAAAAGCTGCGGGTGCGTGCTCTCAGTGAAGAACTCGAAAACCCTCTGAACGACCATCGCCTCCGGTCGATTGAGGGCGACAAGGACCCCAACACCCATGAGATGAAGGCTCAGATACAGACCCTCCAGCGCAGACTCATCGATAAGACTGAACTGGTCATTGAAAAGCAAGTGGTCATCCACCAGAAGGAGAAGCAGATCAAGGAGCTGAGTGAGATCATGGCTAAGCAGCCAGGACCTGAATCTGCCAAGCGCATCTCCTAGCTGCAGCAGGGGCTTAAGGCCAAGACTGACCAGATGAAGGCACTCGCAGCTTAGCTCAACTACAACCACGCTGAAATCAACGAGAAGAAGTATGACAACTAGAAGACCACCAAAGAAATCCATTAGACACAGCGCAAGTACCACGAGCAGAAGAAGAGAGAGCAGCTGGCCAAGGAAGCTGGCTACATCCTCGATCAGCATTGACCCATTCATCTAATCCATACATCCAATGGAAGAAGAGCAACTCTTCCTCATGCCAGGAGAGGGGTTGGGGTTGGGGTTGGGGTTGGGGTTGGGGTTGGGGTTGGGGTTGGGGTTGGGGTTGGGGTTGGGGTTGGGATGAACATGAACAAGCACCACAGATAGTGTGTAGCTTACTGACCTACCAACCCTGCACCAAACAAACGGTGCTTGGCACAGTGACAGCCCACAACTCTTAGCACTACACCGTGAACATAAACACTGCCTACGAGTTCACTCTCGGCCTTTTAGAGTTCTAAGGTGCATCCAAGCGGAACCGTCCTCAGCTGGATGCAGGAGCAGTCGTCCTGTGCACAGTGACCGAAGCCAGCAAATGGATGCGAGGCAGACTCACCTGCAAGAGTGACTCCACTGATGGCAGAGGCAAGCAGTGGATGACTGGGGAGAGCAAGTACGGAGAGTTGAAGGGAGGGGTGCTGGTCAGATTGGTCAGGAACTGGCGAGTGGTGCTGGAAAGGCTGAAGAAATACGAAGGGGTGCAGTACGCGAGAGGGGAGAACGGCTGGCTGTGGGTGAAGTCAGGGCTGAAGACCATGGTGATAATTGGTCGGCTACTCGACACTTGTAAGGAACTTGACTTGGATGGAATTGACCGTACGATCCTGGAGATAAGCAAGACACTGCTGTGATGCATATAAGAGTCAAAGTCAGCCTGCAGTTCTGGACAGAGCCTATTGCTTTGCGTAGTTGGCAGCCCTTTTCTTCTTGAACTCCATTCTCCGTTGCTTTTACTACTCAGACATCTCGTCTTCTGAGTCCGGCCCATTCTCCCAATTCTCCTTTTTGAGCTGTTCGTTGAGCTTGTCGATGTTGGCCTGGTGGCTGGCCCTGTTCTTGCTCATGTTCTATTCAGCCTCAAGCAGATGGTGCTCGATGATCTGCTCCATGTCCTCCTCCTTCTTGTCCAGCAGCTCAGCCTGCACCTAGGCTAGGACAGACTCAGGCAGGACAACGTCAGACTGCTTCCGCAGAATCCCACCCTCCATAGTTTCAAAGTTGATTTGTGACCAATCTTTTATCGAAAGATAGATAGCTAGATGAGACCTACTACCCCTGGCACACTCAACAGCTCTGCAGGCTTTAAAAACAAGAGGCTCCCCAAACTCCGCAAAGAAGAGGAAACCAAGGAGCAGAAAGAACTCCCCTCCCTCCTTGACACTTCCGAGGCTGCCAATTCCGCACTCTTCAAGACCTACCTCACCGACCTCCAAGACACGATCAACCAAGAAGACCTCGACCGCAAGATCAGGAGCACTGAACCCGGCCTCTCTTCAGGCCAGTCCCTCATCTTCCGGAAGTGGCTACGATAGCACTGGGACAGTCCCACCTAGCGGGAAGAGCACTCCATCAGGATTCTCAAAGCACTCAACGCAGACTCCAGCTAGGATGCCTTCCCTCGCATTTACAAGGCCTTGGCCAACATCGATGTCCTCCTCACCAAAGTGACTGAGCTGGTGGTCGTCCACCTCCTCAAGTATGAAGAACCTCTCGCCCCTCTCTTTTAGGAGGCCAGGCTCAAGCCCTCCACGCCGTGCTTCTCGGGGGTCATCCTCAGCAAATTTAATGTGGTTGCTGCCTTGCTGGATCGATACCGACTCCTGGCTGAACTGCTGCTCAAGAAGAAAGCAGTCAACAAGGGTGGCTAGCCTACTGCCTTCATCACCAGCTCATCCTCCAGCAGCAGTCACCAGCTCCAGGAAGCACAGGCGACCATAGCTGACCTGAACCATCAGCTGGAGAGGACCAAGCAGCAGGTGAAGACTCTGATTGATGAAAAGGCTGTCCTTTCAGATAAGCTGCGCTAGCAGACAGCTCTTCCTGACCCGGTCAAGCTCACCTCCACGGTGGAGCACTAGCTGAAGGGTAAGGCTCCAAAGGCAGTGCTGGAAGGAGTGACGGACATCATCAGGGTGCACTTCGAAAGCCATATCAGCCAGCTGAAAAGGCAGTTTGAATAGACTCGGGAGGAAGTGAACCTCTTGAAAAGTGAGATCCAGGCTTACAGGACTGTCGAGATTGAGGTTCGATGTCCGAGTGTTGACCCCTCCAAAGGTGACTTCGAGGCTTGTCTGAATGGCGAACTGGCGATAATGCAGCGTGGGTACGAGAAGAAGCTGTTTGAGATAAAGAGGCATCAAAAAGAAGCCCTAAAGAACCTGACTCGCAGATAGGCGCAGACCAAGCAAGAGATAACCTCGATAAAGAACGAACAGCAGCTGCTGCTAAAGAAATGGGAGCTGTTAAAGCAATGAACCTTCATGAACAGGTCTTTTGGAAATGATAATGGTACCTTCCACCACGAGTACTTAGGTGAGTACGACTAGGCGTGTAATTCCTCATCCCATAGCTTCTGTCCAGATAGCTAGTGCTATCCAGCTTCAGCCTGCTCGGTGACATGATTCGTCCACCAGCCATGTATCTGCCATGGTCGTACACGTATTTCTGGTGGCGGAAGGGGCTCACCCTCCTAGTCTATCTGTAGCGGTAGGCAGTCTGATAAGGAGAAGGGGATCTGTGTCTGGGTCGAGACTTCGATCGGTGGTTTGTTAGCTAGACACTCTAATCACTTGCTGCTGTTTGTTAGGCTGCAGTTTGGCCTTTTCTTGGTAAGCACCTTGTATTCTGTTCTGCAGCCACTGGTGGCCTGCTGCTGGCAATAGTCCGGTGTTGAGTGACATGCCTAGCATGTCTGAGCTGTTCAGCCTTCTGCTTCCTCTCGAAGTAGTGGTTGACTATCTCTGCCACTTTTTACTACTCCTCCCTTGAGGTGTAGAATCCGCTTTCAGACTAGCTGGACTATAGGGATATGGGCTTGTGAGCGAACTAAGGCAGAAAGCCAAAGCTTGGCTCCTCCTTCCTGCGCTTGCTCTTCTGCTTGTGTGGATCGTTGACCATGGACAAGAAATAATCTAAGTTTCAATCATATGTGCTGGTGCAGGCTTGTTAGGATGTGCTGCAGCTTGGTCTCGATCTAGCAGTTCAGCTTGTGAATCTTGCTCATCCTTGCATCCAGCTCCTTCCCCTTGCACTAATCCGTCCCTTATCCCCCGACTGCCATATGTTTCTCAGGCACCATAAGCTTTGGAGTAGGCACAGAGGAATGATAGCTATAGCGAGTCGGGAATCTGTAGGCAGAGTTCCTCTACTCCTATCCATGCCTATGCGTGCGGTAGTCATTCTTCAGTTGGCTCATATCCTTCTTGTAGCGTAGGTCATAAGAGATGTGCTACCTGAGAGACTGCTTGTAAGGGAGAATGGTCTTGCAGTACTGCCTGGGCTATGCAGCGTACTTATTGAAGGCTGCGTCAATACGTCCAAGCACCTCCCTATGCATGATCTGCGATGAACTCTGCTACCAGCCAGCAGCATCCCAACGATTCATCAATAAGTTCGTTATAGAGGCTGTCTAAGGCCATTAAAATCAGTAACGCTCAGGCATGTACGTGCTCTGGTAAGTGCTGTCAGGTCGGTAGCAGCCTTGGTAGGTGTCCGCCTGATGGTACTGGGGTGGCAACCGCTGCTATCTGTACTGGCTCACCTCACCCTGGTACAGCTAGGAGTAACGTTCGTAGTCCATCTGCTGCTGCGAGTCAAAGCACATCGATTCTTCTCTTAGCATTCTGGGAGGCTGGTACGGGTCTCTTTGACACCCTTAGTCCTGATGGCGGTGCCCCCTGTGCCTCAACTCCTCGTTGATTGACTCTTACCTGTACATCATCCTGCCAGTGCGTTCTCTGGGATCCTGGCTCCACTCGCGCAACTGTCTGCCAGGCTTGATCCTGGCCTGCCGGTACTCTCCTTGCTGCTGCTGAGGAGGGTAGCCTTCCACCTCCTGTCTGAGGTTTTACTTCCTGACAGGCTCCCGTATCCGACTCTGCTGCACCTTCTTATTGAAGCTGGGGGTGAACTCGTACCCCTCCTCCATGCCCATCTCACTCTCCTGCTGTCGATAGAAAGAGTTCATGTGGTAGTCATTGTTCAGGCTGAACTGGTCCCGCGCTGTCTCCAGGCAGTGGTTCTCAAGCTGGTTGCTGGTCTCGCCTCGTTTGCTGCGGATTGGTGAAAAGAAACGGGAGCTGGTTTGGTGGGCAGGAGGTAGCTGCTGCTGCTACTGCTACCACTGCTGCCTCGACTACTGTTGCCATTCCTGCTGCCTCCTAGGCGGAGAGAAGTACTTCTGGGAGGCAGCAACAACCCCAGCGCCTGGAGAAGCAACTCTGTGCATGTACTGTTGCTAGTAGGTCCTGCGGTAGGGGTTGTTGAGGTTGGCAGTCCTGGAGCAGGGCCTGGACAAGCGACTGGTTATTTCCTTGGAGACATCAACGGACTGCCCCACTTTCCACATTATTGATAAAGTTATTGCGGTTAAATCACTGGCAATCAGGCTTGTCCTCTTGCTATTCCGCTAGCTTTGTGTGCAGGTAGCACACCAGCCGTTCTTTGTAGGCCAGTCCGCTTTACCTGTCTGTGCTTGTTGCGGTCTTGAGGTAGTCGGTCAGCTGCAGTTGAATCTTGCCTCCATCCAGCTTGCAGCCTTACCTGCCTGGAGACAAAGCGAGCAGGAGGGCATAGTCCACCATGCCAAGCTCAGCCAGCATGTCCATGGCATCCCTCAAAGGCCTTAAGACAGAGCCCCTGACCACGATCACTTGACTGCCACTGGCCTACTCCAGCTCTGACTCATAGCCTACTTCAGGCCTCATGGACTTGCGAGTGGGCACACCCCTCAGCTCGAAGATCTTGGGTGCTGCTTTTTGGAAGGGGTTCAGCAGGATGAGCACATGTATGCTGCCCGTGTAGAGCAGCTTCAGCTAGAAGGCGGCTAGCACAGGCAGCAGTAGTTTACACTTCATCAGGGTGGGGCCATGCTCCAGCAGGTTCGTGTATTCGCTAACAGTCACCTTCCGCACCAGCAGCAACTCTTCCTTGTCTGCTTCGAATAGCGAGCGATCTAGCATCTAGCACAGTTCGCCGAGGAACAGCTGATGGCTTAGCCCATAGCCCTTTCTTGCCCTTGCATAGGCAGCTGGTCGAGCCACGTTCACAGCAGTGATCATTTCATGCTCCTTGAAGACCCTTTTTCTCTGGGAGTACTCTCTGAAGAGAGCCAGTTCTGGCAGCTCATCCTGCTCGAGTGGGACCGACAGTTCGACCATCTCAGGGCTGCAGGTCTAGCTTGCCCTCAGTCCCTGCAAGAGTGCGAATAGCAACTGATCCTGGCTGCAGACATCCCCCTTAGCAAGCAGCCTTAAAGGCAAATACCACTCCCTAATCGAAAACAACTGGCTAGAAATGATCTAGCTACGAGCTGGCTCAAGCAAAGTCGTTTAGGTAACTGAGCTCTTGGATAGCACGATCTGATCCAAGGCTGAGACGAGACGCCTAAAGTTATGCAGTATCTCATAGCCCTAGTAGGAACACTGGACGTTACAGACCTGGATGCTGCACTTCTACACCAGCTCATTAAAGAGCTACAGACTCAGCATTGGCAGGATCAGTCTGGTGTCCTGCCCCTACACGTCAATCACTTCCCTCACCCTTTTCACGTACAGAGCCAGCCTGCACTCCTCCCTCGGCTGCAGCCCACCCATCTACTGCTGCACCACCACTCGGAAGGCCAGATAAGAACATATCTCAAAGCTGATCAGGGTCCTCTCAAACTTGAACACCCTCCTCAACTCACGATGCGCACAGCTAGTTTCTGGGCTGGGCCTGGTCTGTCCCCTGTCCGAGAAGAACAGCGGCAGCTGGTCAGGACAGGCAGTCAGTCCCAGCAAGAAGCAAGTGAAGGAGTATTCCAGCATGTGGTGTTGGAGAGTGAGCACCTTGGTAAGCATGGTCTCACAACTGATGCAGTCGATGTAGCTGACCACCGAATTGCCAGACAGTTTGTTCTTGCAGTCCCGAATCATCCTCAAGCTGTCATGCTAGCCCTCCAACTCGTAGTCCTCATCATCATCCTCCAGCTAAAACTTGTCCGGCAGCTTGAAACTGGCCTGCCTCTCCTTCTCAACGATGCTTTCAAAGGAGACTCGGATCGCCACCCCATCCCGCAAGTACAGCTCGATATGCTCGAAGCAGGGGTGCTGGCACGACTCGCATCTCCTCTCTGCATCGCATATCTTGCTGACCAAATAGTACCCGAAGGTGGGGTCCTTCCTCGAGTAGATGGACCGGAAGAGAGGCTGGGGTCTGCAGCAGGGCTTGCAGTTGTTGGCCAGCACGTGAGTCAACACGTGGTCGTCTGTCCCAGCCTGCTTGAAGTAGCAGAGTTTGAGGAAAGCGATTCGGTAGCTGGGTCGGTAGTGCGGCAGACACACCATCCTCTCATCTAAGAAGCACGGCAAGTTGGGTACAACAACTGACTCTCCAGACAGCTTGACCCCCAGGCTGTACCCCATGAACACAAAGTTCTGCTCCAGGACTAGGTTGAGCATCAGCTTGAGCAGAACTTTGACCTGCCATTTCAAGGCAGACAGCTCTCTTGGATTGCAGCCCTGTAGCAGCAGGGTCTGCGTGTTCTTGGTCCTGCCCTCGATGAACAGCCAGCTTGAACTGCACTGCTAGACCAGCTCACTCAACGGTGCCAGAAGTGCAGCACTGCCCATGAATCGAGCACAATCCTTACTCGAGGCGTTCAACAGCTGCTTGAGGGTCGGGGCACTACCAACCTTCAGCATGACCTGCGCCCGATAGAAGCACTTCCGAGAGTCTGCTCGAAGGACAGTGATATTGCGTTGGAGAAGAGCCATGGCCAGTACAAAGGCAGTCTGGTGCTCAACCAAGATGACCTGGGGACTACACTCCTCTATTTGGTCAATCACCTTCTGCACGAGTTTGTCCTAATTGTGCATCAAGTACTCAAAGTCAAAGTAGCTGGTCAGGTCCAAGTCACCCCTCACCATTAGTATCCGGGGCTGGCTTATTCTCTTGCTCATCCTCTTGCTCACCACCTGCGAGCGTACCACTATCCCGTTCAGCAGCTGGACCTGCACTTGAGCGCTGGCTGGCTCGACACAGGTCTGCACCTTTATGCTGCGGTTTAGGTTCAGCCCCATCAGCATCAACGAACCGGGCTTGAGGCTGTTGCGCAGGCAGAACAGCAGCTTGCACATCTGCTGGTGAAGGTGAGCATGGTGCTGCATGAGGAAGCCGATGTACAGCTTTATCTTCTTGCTCACCTTCTCTTCAAGGTACTTCAGCAGTGACCTTTCATCCTCTTCGTAGTCCTCTGCTATCTTGTGGAACAGTTCGCTCTCCGCACGTTCTTCGTGCTTGAGGAACTCGGTCAGCTTGTGGTAGCAGGCCTTACACAGTCTGTGCCTTTCGCCCTTGATTTCCTGGAAGTAGCTGGAGCACCTGCTGCAGAACACGTTGCCACAGGACCTGCAGTGATGCTTTCTTCGGATCAGTGGCTTGAAAGGTCTAGTGCAAAAGAAGCACTAAGCAGCTTGTCCATCACTGACCCACTAGGTGCGAGTGACAAACTAGTCCATGGCAGCGTCCAGGATGGTCTTCTTCTCCATCCAATTCTTAATCAAGATGTACAATGATGTAATGGTCACTGGTGCGGACACATGTCGATGATCTTTGTCTTCACGTAGATGTCGAACACGTTCTTGGCTGCCAGGATGTCAGGGCTGGTGCTGGGCAGCTTCAGCTCCAGATCCCGCTTTGTGGACTCCTGTCTAGCTACCTCGTAGAACTTCTCCTCCAGACTCTGATACTTGCGCAACAGCTCCTCCAACTCCTTCGCCTTCCTGTCGAGCAATGCGTTGAGCTCCTTGACCTGCATCTGCAGGACCTTCTGTGCATTCTAGTTCTCCTTGCTGGCACTCTTCATAGTATAGGCATGCGCGTTTTCAAGTCGTCTCTTCAGGTCCTACAGGTTGTCGCTGTTCTTCTTGTTCTAGTTTGCCATTAGTGTCCTTAGCTCATCGAGTTCTCTCCGCAGCTTCTTCTCACGCTCCTCTTGACCTTTCGCACGCTTCTGGCAGCGCTCCACCTCTTGGTCTTTGGCATCGCACAGATCCTGCAGTTTGCTGGCTTGGTCCTTGGCAGCTGACAGCTCATTGGAAAGTCCTTGCATGCGAGTGGTTAGTCTTTGCTCTTGCTTCTGCATCTCCTCCTGCATGCTCGCACACGAGTCAGCAGAGCTCTTCTTGACTCGTTCAGCTTCGGCCTCAGCATCCTAGATGTGCCGGGCTTGCATGTTGTTCTTGTGCTAGAGCTAGCGGATGGCCTTGCTGCTGTTCTGATTGAGAGTGATTTAGTCCCTGCTCTTCTTGTCGAGTAGGTCTTGCAGGTTCTTGCACTACTAGCTGGCTTTCTCTCTGTCTTGGCGAGCAGCCTCTTCTAGCTGTTCAATGCGCAGGTCCCTGGACTACAGCCGATCATAAGAGTCAGCTGCTTCTCGAGAGGCTCGGTCCTAAAGCTCAGCATGCTTGGTTTTCTGGGTGTCGATTTCATTGCGCATCCTGGACAGCTCAGCTTCGAAAAAGAGCCTGGTCTGTGCCTTTTCCTTGAGGAGCTGCTAAGTCTAGATGTTTTTGGTGGTGATGATGGACTAAAGCTTAGCAATTTAATTATGGAGGGCTTCTGCTAGGTTGGCATGATTCTTCTTGAGAACCCCCACCTCTGCCTCATGCATGCTCTGTAGCTTGTCCTTCAGCCCTTCAAACTCAGCCTCGTTTATCTTCTCGTTCTCAAAGAACTTCTCCTTTAGGCTTTCGTTTTCTCGCTTCAGCATGGAAATCGTGTCCTCGTAGTTTCCCTTTAGCTTCTGGTTCTTGCCCATCTGGCTCTAGATCTCAAGGTTCTTTGAGCCAATCACGTCCTTCAACTTGAGATTCTAGAATTCGAGGGCTTCAAGGTGGTTATGGTTGGTTTTTCGGAGTGACTCCACCTCGTTCTGGTGATGATGGTCTAGCTTCATCCGAATAGCCTAAATCTCCTTCCGCTTTTCATTCTCAAGGAAGGAGATCTCACTTCTTAGCCTGTCCTTCTCCTCTTTCAACTTGATCACCTCAAACTCGGATTCATTGAAGGCCCGACTCAGCTTGACATTCAGGTCGTCGATCTAGTAGTCTTTCTTGTCGATGGTTTCTCTGAGCTTTCTGATTTCTAGCTCGCCCATTTCGGAGGATGACATGTGCGTCCTCTTCATGTTCTGCAGCTCTAGGTGGCTCTGGTTCTTGATGTCGTTGATCTGCATGTTCTTGAGATGCTCGATTTCAGCACACTCCTCCTTCAGCTTTTCAATTTCGTGGAGCAGCTTCTTGATCTCGATTTCATGGGAGGAGCTTTGTCCCAGACGTGTGGAATGCAGGGCCTCATGTTTGTTCCTCCACGTCTACAACTCAACCTTCTTCTGGTGGACAGCCTTTGACAACTTTTCGTTCTAGGAGAGCAGCTTCTTATTGTGCTAGAGGACCATATCGACATTTTCTTCAACCTCAAGGACCTTCCTATTTTTGGAGCGCAGGATGGCCAGCTCCTCCTCCAGGACCTTCCTCTCCTCCTCAGCCGCCAAGTACATGTTCTTGTAGTAATCATCAGTGCGGTCAAGCGTCCCCCGAGTCTTGTAGGGACTGGTGTTCTGCCCACGCATGTTATCCTATTATAACTGACACTTACCCTTAATTTTATTACTCATGTTCAACAAGCCATGGAACCACCTCCTCCATCTCTACAAGGGGTTTGCTGACCCTGACTCCAACTTCACCCTTCGACTCAGGAATGCCACTCTCGGACATAACAACAACCAACCTTTCAACCCTCCTTTCGAGCAACAGCACCGTCTCAACTACAAGTAGGAACTTGAGGACCGAGAGGTTACTCCTCTTGATAGGTTGAGGTAGGAATGGCTGCAAGAAACCATGCATCCTGAGCTCATCTACACTCGGGACAAACGCACCAACCCTAAGGAAGACTTGTCCCCCTATGGCATCAACACTGATTAGATGCTCAAATTCAAGCCGGTCTTACGAGCCAATCTACAAGGACAAGGAGTGACCTTCTAAGGGGCAATTGCTGAAGGCCTCATCCGGCAAGAAAGTGTGGAAGTGTAGGACCTGCAATAGAAAGTGCAGAACCGCAATTTCGTTAAAGAATTCGTTCATAACTTTGGGAAGACCCTCGAGCGGGAGAGTGATTTCTGGCAGCTGCTGATCGTGGATATCATGCGGATGCTCTAATCAAGCAGGACCTAGCAAGCCCTCGCCAACGATCTCTTCATCCTCCTGAAAGACGAGATCGCAGTCCGCTATCTCCTCGTCTTCCGTGACAATATCCGGGTCTGGCTAAAAGTCAACTAGTTCTTTCGAGAACTGTCAGCCACTTAGAAAAAGACCGTCGATGCACTCGGCTAGTAGATCTCATCCTACCAGGTGGTGCGCTTTCTAGTGGATGAGTCTGCTGTCAGATAGGTGCCTGCCAAGAAGAAGTTCAAGCCTTCTTAGTTCAAAATCCATGACTAGGTCTACTAATTCGATTTTATTAACTCGTCTGAAACTAAGCTGGCTGCCAAGCTGCCCACCCTTGTCCGCAAGGACTTCAAGGAGTACATCTTCTTCAGGGTGGAGCCTCCTCCTAGACGCTAAACTGATGAGAGTTAGCTTCTCTACGTCAAGGATAGCTTCCCATAATGGGCCATTCAAGCCTTCCAATATACTGTCAAGCTAAACTACATGCAATCAAAGGTCTACTCCAAAGCCTTTACGTTAGACTAGAACCTTCTGATCTGTGCTCCAACCGGGGCAGGCAAGACCAACGTGGCTTTAATGACCGTTTTGAGGAGTATCAGTCACTTCATGGATGCTCACGGACAATTGCTCACTGACAAGCCTTTCAAGATCATCTACGTCTCACCCATGAAAGCACTCGCCTCAGAAATCGTTACGAAGTTCACCAAGAGCTTGAAATACTTGGGCGTGAAGGTGAGAGAGTTCACAGGGGATATGCAGCTAAGTCAGAAGGAGTTGGCTGAGACTCATGTCATAGTCACCACCCCTGAAAAGTGGGATGTCGTCACCCGCAAGTCTAACCAACTCATCGACCATGTAAAGCTAATCATCTTTGATGAGATACACCTGCTCAACGATGAAAGAGGGCCAGTCCTATAAAGTATAGTGGCGAGAGTGCTCAGGAATGTTGAAAGGACTCAGAAGTTCATCCGCATGATTGGCCTTTCAGCCACTCTCCCCAATTTCATCGATGTAGCTCATTTCCTGCAGGTGGACGTGACAGACAGTGGAGGATGCTTCTACTTCGATGGGAGCATCCGTCCAGTCCCCCTCGTTACAAAGTTCGTGGGGATAAAGGATGGCAGTGAGATGGTAGGAGGCCGTAGACGTCGTCCACAAGACGTGTTTAACTAAAAGTGCTACGATTTCATACTCGACTACCTAAAAAGAGGCAAGCAAGTGATCGTATTCGTCCACAGTCGTAGAGAAACCTCCAACTACTGCAAGTACATTGTTGAAAGAGCAAAGGAACTACGTGAAGAGCACATCTTCACTGTCTAAAACCGTAAAGCCATCTCACAGAAAAACATACTTGACAACTTCCTGTCTAAAATCGCATTCAATGCCCTTGGCTTTCATAACGCGGGGATGGCTAGAAAGGATCGCAATATCGTGGAAAGTCTGTTCCTGGACGGACATCTGAAAGTACTCTGTGCGACTGCTACTCTAGCCTGGGGAGTCAACATGCCTGCCCATGCCGTCATCATCAAAGGAACGGATATCTTCGACCCTGCTCGAGGAGGCATGCACGATATCAGCATCCTTGATGTCCAACAGATGTTCGGTCGTGCAGGTCGTCCACAGTTCGACACTACTGGTGAGGCCATCCTCATGACTGAATTCAAACGAGTGGCTAAGTTCATGGGCCGGATGACTGACACCAGTGATATCGAGTCACAGTTCTAGTAAAGGCTGCCCTAAGCCCTGAATGCCTAGATCTCAGCAGGCAGCATAACAAACGAAGATGAGGCCTTCGAATGGATCCGGTACACTTTCTACTCCATCCGCGTGAGGAGAAGCCCTTCAGTTTACAAATGTCCAATTGGCGAGTCCAAACACGAAACATAGATCAACATCGACATGTTCCTGAGGGAACAGATTCATGAGACTCTTAACCAACTCGACCAGATGAGATTGATCCGGCTGGACAGACGCAATCTTCTGACCCAGAGTACTGAGCTAGGCCGGATCACTTCTATTTACTACATCCGCTGTGAGAGTATGGTCCATTTCTGTTAGCATCTAAATCTGGCGGTTGGAGGGGATGACCCAGTTGCCCATCGCAAAAGATTCCATTACAAGAGTGAGTTAGAACTGTTACGGATAATGGCTTAGAGCAAAGAGTTCTAGAATTTGAGGGTTCGTCCTGAAGAGAGGGATGAGCTTGTAAAAGCTATGAGATGCTGGATTCTAGAAGAAAAACCAGATTTCGGGCCAGTTAAGAAAGGACCTAATAGCCAGAATGTTGAAAACGGTCCTATCATCGAAACCCCTGAAAAGGTTTTGCTTCTTTTGCAGGCTTACCTGGTCCACTACACTTTTGAGACCTTCAGCCTGCTTTCAGATACTCAATTCGTTGTACAAAGCGGGATCAGGCTGATGCGCTGCATGTTCGATCTAACCATGCAAAAAGGGCAAGCTCTAAACTGCTAGACAATGCTCCACTGGCTTCAACTGTTGTAGAACAGAATGACAGACTTCGACTCCCCTTTAAAACAATTCTGCAAGTCTTCTTTCACAGGGTTCAATGCCATGAAGAACCGAAGAGAGGATCGAGGAGGCTTTTTATCTGAAGATATGTATAACCGCTTGGTAGGAGGAGAGCATCAAATTCCACTTATTGAGTTGTTGGAATGGACTGTTGAATAGATTGCGGCAAAGATGCATGTTAACAAAGGGTTTGCCCACACCATAATCAACTATTGCCGCATGATCCCTAAATTCAAAGTTTAGTATCGTGTAAAACCAGTGGCACAGACCATTCTCAAAGTGGATATTGATATCCGTGCTCAGTTCTTGTACAGCAGACACTGGCACCTGACAAAAGAAGTGTTTTGGTTGATTATCGACAATGAATAGTAGATTTTCCACTCAGAAAGCTTTACCGTGTCAGAAAAGGACGTAGTCTCAGCCCGATCTTTAAACTTCAACTTCTATATACCCTTTAAGGAGTAGGTCAGGCAACTCCGCATCTTGGTGAAATCTGACAGATGGGTGACCGACCCTTAATTCGAATATTTTTATGTGAGCCTTGATTAGCTAGGCATAAAAATAGACAAGATGGCCTTCACACCCTTGCTCAGGCTACAACCTCTACCCGTCACAATCATCCCTGAAAACTACCGCTAACTCTATTCCTTCAAGTTTTTTAATCCAATTCAGACCCAGTTGTTCCACATTCTCTACCATTCTAACGAGAATGTCCTGGTTGGTGCTCCTACTGGTTCAGGCAAAACCATCATGGCTGAGTTTGCTTTACTTCGGATGCTGGACAATGAATCCCAGAGCAAATGTATCTATGTTGCCCCATTAAAGTCCCTCGTTAAGGAGAGAATATACGACTGGAAAAAACGACTTGAAAATGAGAAAATCAAATGTCCAGTAGTTGAACTCACAGGTGATCACACCCCAGATGTCGAGATGCTCATGAAAGCTAAGGTCATAGTTACCACTCCTTAGAAATGGGATGGGATTACTCGAAATTGCTAGCATCGAAAATACGTCAGTAAAGTCAACCTCGTCATCTTCGATGAGATACACTTACTAGGACAGGACAGAGGACCTGTCATTTAGATCATCGTGTCAAGGATGAACCGCATCAATCGCAACGTTCGGATGATAGGACTATCTACTGCCATGGCTAACAGTCTTGATGTGGCAGAGTGGTTCGGGGCAGGTCGAGGGTTCTTCAATTTCAGGCCTAGTGTCCGACCCGTTCCTGTCTAAATTCACTTTGATGGATTTGCTGAAAAGCATTATTGTCCCAGAATGGGCACGATGGATAAACCAGCCTTCAACCACATCCGAATGTTCTCAGAAGGAAAGCCAGTGCTCATTTTCGTATCATCTCGACGTCAAACAAGGCTAACTGCACTAAACATAATTTCTTATGCCAGTCAGGTCTATGAAAAATCTCCTTACCTGCGTTGTACCTCGGTTGAAATTCGTAGCTATATCGCTCAAGTGCAAGATGAATATCTTCAACAGACCCTCAACTTCGGCATTTGCATGCACCACGCAGGGCTCGGGACAACAGACCGCCAGATTTGTTAGCACCTATTCGTGCAAGGCAAAATCCAAATCATGATTGCAACCTCTACTTTGGCCTGGGGAGTAAACTTCCCAGCAAGACTGGTGATAATAAAAGGGACGGAATTCTTTGACCCCAAGAAAGGACGATACGTTGATATGCCAGTGACTGATATTCTCCAGATGATCGGTCGATCAGGCCGGCCACAATTCGACACAAAGGGGATAGCCTGTGTCTATGTGGAGCAGTCAAAAAAGAATTTTTACCGGAAGTATTTGAATGACCCCTTTCCTATTGAATCAGCGCTGCTGGAACAGCTCGATGATCACCTCAATGCAGAGATTGCCTCAGGGGCAGTAAATTCACAAGATCAGTGCTTAGAATGGCTGACCTGGACTTACCTATTCCGCAGGTTGTTAAAAAACCCTCAGTATTACGGACTACCCTCGAATGATGCCGATTAAGTAAAAAGATTCCTATCAGATCGCATCAGAGAAAGTATCCAGAGGCTCAAGTAGAGCCACTGCATCTTCTTGCGAGAGTAAGGTTTCATGAGGGTGGGAGTAACTCAGCTTGGACAAATTGGGTCTTTCTACTATGTGAAGCATCAGACCATGCGTCTTTATGATGATCGGCTTTCCTCTACCATGGGTCTAATGGATCTTCTGAGATTGCTTTCAGAGTCCACATAGTTTGAGTAGATTCCCATGCGCCACAACGACGATAACTACTGCAAAGAACTGGCTAAATCAGTCCAGTAAAGCTAAAGCTTAACTTTGAAGATCCGAAGAGCAAAACTTTTCTTCTTTTCCAAAGCCATCTGTTCCGAATCGAGCCTCCAATCAGCGATTTCCATACTGATTGCAAAATTGCAGTGGAGGCCTCGATACGAATGTTGGGAGCCATGCTAGATCTTGCCAGCTAGAAGATGATGCTATCAACGGCCATGAACATAATTCTAATCCACCAAATGTTTCACCAGGGTCTCTGGTGGAATGACACTCCTTACAAAAATATCCCATACTTCACTAAGAGGATTATCGACTTCCTTTAGCACCATGATGTCCATGATTTTGTTGAGTTGGTAGAGAACCGGAGCTAGGCTTTCCTCCGAGGATTGACTGCAGAAGTCTCTAAGGAGTTTAATGATGAGCAAGCTGGATATGATACAGTCTCATCTATAAAGGCAGTCCCGTTAATTAGGATGAATATATAGGTAGCATTCCCCTAAAAGGAACAATAAGAAACAGCTCCAGATTTCATTATCAGGACAGTCCTTAAAAAAGAGAATAAAGAGAGCGATCGGGTATAAATTCAGAAGTCATCAAAGATAAAGGAGGCAGGATGGTACGTGCTGGTTGGTCTTGAAAGCAAGAACTTGTTATTGGCTCAAAGAAAAGTGTCAATTTCGGGAAGAGTGGTACGGGATTTGAATATAAAGATGCCTGAAGGGGTATCAGACAAGGAGGTTGTAAAGGTATGGCTTTTGAGCGATTGCTATTTGGGCCTGGACCAATGTGTACCTATCAAAATAGACTCTTAATGACAAAATATGTAAATAACTTTTTAAATGTATGTATCACTCATTATTTTGTAGCTTCACCTGTAACATGCTCCAAAAGCTTTTATAAAGGATCGATTCTTTTGTACTCAGAAGGTGTGTAATTGTCTCTTTGGGATCAGACAGCAGTTTTTTCTTGTATGATAGCCAGATGGCACCTTCACATAACATACTCACTTTGTTGTCGATCCATCCTTTCGATCTCTCAAGAAAGCCTGTATCTAACAGATCCCTCAAATAATGCCATAAGGGCTCATTCTACTCATCAGAGTCAAGCAGTCCCTTGATGAACTCAATCTATGCTTTTCTGATCTACTCATCTTTTAAAGCTCCAGCCTGTTGAATCGCCAGATGTCTGAGCCTAAAGCAAGCCTGGCACCTTGACTGCATCATAATAAACTTCCTTGTAAACTAGATGGCATAGTCCCACGCTTGATCCTCAGTCACCAAAAAGGTTATAAATTCCCAGGCGAAAGAGTTCAAATAGTCAAGATTGATCATGCTATGGGCGATTGAAAGGAATATTGGTTTGGTTTCCTTGGATGCACTTCTAGCCAAATGCTTGAAATATTCCCACATTGTAAAATTCCTACTTTCCTCCATCAAAATGCTATGCACCATTTTCAACTCTTCCTCAATCACGATATCTTTCTGCCTCAAACATACCTTTCTATACTCTATGACATACATATCTCTGGGAAAGCTTTTCATAATCCTTTCAGAAAGGAGAACTTCTTCAGTTGTGACTTTTCCTCTTAATCCCTTTTTCAGTAGTTTTGTAAATTCTTGCAGATCTTTGAATTCAGTGGATTGAACGGCCGGCATAAACAGATCTTCCATTCAATTTTAAAACGATAATAAATCATTCTTTAAATCGTGGTGATAATGTCGGCAATGACATTGTCCTCCTATACCTGGCTACTTTTTTAAACTGCTCTTCCTGTCTCTGTAGCCTCTTGGTCACTATTTCTAACTACAGTCGAGCCACTAGAACCTGCTCTTCTAATTAACTTTCAATCTTGCCAACCATCAAAGCCACTCTCCTCTAACGATCTCTTATGCCAGATTCTAGTTCCTTTTAAAGGTCCTGTTCCTCCAGTAACAGAGATTAGAAGTATTGCTGTTGACTATAGCTGATTGTGCAGGAAGCATTGTCCTTAAGAGATCTGATTCGCTAATGACTGGGTCCTTTCAGAAAAGTGCTGAATAGTTGCTAACTTGCTCGATTACCCTTTCGTTGGATTGGGTAGTATTATTATAAAGAATGTTTACTGGGCTTTTTATATTCTTTAAATCTCACATGCTACTTTTCATGTTCAGCTTGCTTTTACTGGTTGTTTTTTATGATGCTTCTCTGTTGCAAGACTTATCTTTGTATACTGCTCGAGCTGCTGCTGTTCTCCTTTTCCTTTTTTATCGCTGATTTGAAAAGGTCAAACTAAAGTTATTTTCTTTTTGTAACTACCGTGCTAGTCGACTCCACTTTAAGCTTGTAAAAGATAAATCCCAGCAGTGCACTGCTACTGCTGTACAGACAGGCACAAGATTCTCCTTTAGGCACGTTTCGTACTGAAATTTATGCTCGTGAATGTTCTTTACATTGAACTGTTTTTAACTGCAAGATCAAAGTGTCGTTGGTGTAGGTGAGGGATTTGCTTACTATATTTTAGAAAATATATAGTTCTCGAAGAGTGATTAGGCTGTCAGGAAGGATAGCAGCTTTTTTCATTTTGCAGATGGCGCCCAGCCTGAGAGAAAGAAAGAGGTGTTAAGTAGGTGTGCTGGAATCAAACTCGATTTTAAGGAGTTGCACTTTCAGCCGGCCGTTCATAAACAGATTTGAAAGACCAATAAAAATTCATCTCTAACTAGCCAATAGCAATGATGAAAAAGAATTTATAGAGTTATAATCAAGTTATATACTCCATCTAATATTAATCCATTTATAAAAGAATTACAAGTCATCTCATTTAACTATCTACCATGAAATAGATAAGTCCTATTATTATTACTTTTTCTTTAGGTCTTCTTTATTTTTGTAAACTGAATTCTTCCGCATTGGCTGTGTCTAGTCTTATTTAGCTAGTAGGTAATCTTCCTCTAACTCTACTGGTGTTACTCTCCTCATAAAGAAGATGCGAGGCTTCACTATCTCTAGAGATTTTACCAACTGGTCTAGGTCATTTTCAGTTCGTAGTAAAAAACAGATTGAAATGCTGGCTTCCATCTTGCTAAAATGGATCTCCCTTAACTCCTCGCAGAAGAATTCATCTAGCCTCTTGTCCAGCTACTCCAGTTTAATAGTTGAATTGCACCTATGGGGGTCCAGGTACAAAAACTTTTCCTAATTAAAACCGACTAGATATATTCCTCGCTTGGCATAGCCTCCCAATGCCCCGATGCTAGATCCTAGTGATAAAAATTTTGTTATTGTTTCGAATGAAAACCTGTTCATCTTGCCTATGTTAGCAAGCACGCTGAGAGTGACGATCAGGGGATTTTTTATTGTATGACATTTTCGGCAGAATCTGGCCTAATGTACACAAAAACACTCAGAATGGCCAGTTAATAAGTGAAGAACTCTATCGAGGAAGAGTGTGTTGCTGAAGGCTTGAAAACGAATTTGGTTGAATCCTGGAGCCTTCTGTTAATAGATGACCCTTTCAGCTAACTTGCATACATTCTAAGGAGTGTAATATTCAAATTCTCCCTTTTACAGCACCAGTTTCGCATACTTTATGAACTTCTGAATCGAGTATGCACTACAGTTTGAGGAATCAAGGAAGGCAGAAAGCAGATTCAACAAAGACCTTCGTGTTTGGAAAGGGGTTAATTGGCATCTTTTATGGGCCTAAGCAATCATCATCTGACAGACCCGAATCATACAACCCCAACCAATATCAGATGAATATTTGGGATCCTGGATTCCTCTCCGATAAGTCACCCAGA
The DNA here is from genome assembly GCF_963383615.2 of Lipophrys pholis. Classification (NCBI taxonomy): domain Eukaryota; kingdom Metazoa; phylum Chordata; class Actinopteri; order Blenniiformes; family Blenniidae; genus Lipophrys; species Lipophrys pholis. The sequence goes on along the minus strand of NW_028291885.1, from coordinate 12,293 downwards.
TGATATTTCTGACATCAGAATCAAAAGCGAGTTTGTCCTCATTTTGAAGCATGTCATAAGCCTTACCAAAGATGACGATTTCCTTACCCGTGCTCGTGCTGGCAGAGTTGATAAGTCCCTCCACCTTAAACCTAGTGTTATGGTACAATCCCTTCACAAAATCCATTTATTAGATTATAATAGAATTTCAACTCAATGGAATCATAAGCCACAGTTCCTAAGTATAGTCCTTCCTTTGATTTGGAGAAGCAGTACGTCAAGTACATGGATATCCTAAAGAATGCTACTCCAGGATAGGTAGTCACTCGATTTCCTCCTGAACCCTCGGGGTATCTTCACATCGGGCATGTGAAGGCTGCTCTCTTGAACTTCCACTATGCTAAGATCTACAAGGGGAAGATGATTCTCAGATTCGACGATACAAACCCAGACAAGGAAAACAACTAATTTGTGGAATCGATAAAAAAAGATCTTCTCACCCTTGGAGTTGTATGGGACCGGTTGACTTACTCATCAGATTACTTTGCAGATATGATAAAGTATGGTCGAACCCTGATTGAGAATGGGGATGCTTATTGTGATAATACAGTTGTCTAGGAAATGCGTGACCAAAGGATGAAATTGATCGAATCTTCTTGCCGCTCTCAGACAGTCAAAGACAATTTATAGATTTACTAGAAAATGGTACAAGGGGAAGCTGACTAATACTGTCTCAGAGCCAAAATAGATATGAAATCCAAGAATGGATGTCTTCGTGACCCTGTCTTCGCAAGGGTCAATAGAAAACCCCATCATAGGACAGGCAATAAGTTCTTGCTATATCCTACCTATGATTTTGTGTGTCCCGTTGTAGATAGTGTGGAAGGAGTAAGTCATGCACTCAGGACTATTGAATACAGGGATAGAGCTCCACAGTACAATTGGGTTCAATAAAAACTAAATCTTCGCAAAGTTTAAATCTATGAATTTTCCAAGTTGAACTTACAGTACACTCTCCTGTCTAAACGAAAATTAGCAGAGCTGGTTAACAACAAGAAGGTAGATGGTTGGGATGATCCCCGCTTTCCAACAGTGAGAGGGGTGCTGAGAAGAGGTGTTCGAATCTAGACCTTGACTGAATTTATGCTCGATCAAGGTCCAAGTAAAAACAACAACTTAATGGAATGGTAAAAGATCTGGGCGATCAACAAAAGGATAATAGACCCTATCTGTCCGAGAGTGATGGCAGTCACTAAGCGTGTAAATTTGATGTTAGTCAACGGTCCCAGTCCACCCGAATTAGCCTCTACACAATATAATCCATTGAACGTAGATATGGGCAAGCGTCCTATGTGGATATCAAAGCATTTGATAATCGATACATAGGATGCAGACTTGTTAGAGGAGGGGGAAAGGGTCACACTCAAGAACTGGGGTAATTTCCGAGTTGAAAAGAAGAAGGAAGGACTGATAGAGGGTGAGTTCTTATACGAGGACAAAGATTTTAAATCAACCAAGAAGATAACTTGGCTCTCTTCAGATATCGATTTGGTTGATCTTGAACTAATCTAGCTAGACCATCTTATTTGCAAAGAGAAAATTGAGGATGAAAAAGATATTGATAAATCTGTTAGAGAGGTAACTAAATACGTTACTCCTTCTGTTGGCGATCCCTTATTCCGCACGCTCCGGGAAAACGACATGCTGCAAATTGAAAGGAGAGGATACTACCGTATTGATCGTGTTCGCCATGAAGGCGGGCTTAAAATGGTTTACGAGCTGATTTACTGTCCTGATGGTAAAGTAAAAGGTTTTGCTATTTCTACTGAGGTTGAGCTCAATGCCAAGAAGAAGGATGTAGAGGAGGCTCGCAAAAAAGAAGAGGAGATTAAAAAAGCACGGGAGGAAAAGAAAAGGGAGAAGGAACTGAAAAAGAAGGAAAAGGAGGAGAAGAAAAGGCTAAAGAAAGAGGAAAAGGGGTAAGGAGCAGAATAGGCCAAGGCCGAAGAAAAACCAGAACAACAATAATGAAGCACATGAATATGAAATTATTGCTTATTAATTGGCAAAGATAGGATACAGCAATAAATTTAAAATGGCTTGGTACGACTACTATCCTTATTACTCTTACCCTTACTACTCATCGTACTATCCGTACTACTCCTCCTCCTATTACCCATACAGCTCCCTCTACCCTTACTCCTATTACCCATACTCGTATTACCCCTACTCCTCATTGGCAACCGAGTCTGCACTTCGTCGATCCAGACTCGATGCTGACCTAGCCGTGTCAAGAGCGGCCTCAGAAGTGGCCCTTAGGGACTCCATCCGCAGGCTGAGGATCGATAACTAGATCGAGGGCATTTTAGCCCGTTATTGATGATTCATCATGGATATGTATGACATAATAGACCCAACAGACATTGAACATAATGGTGAAAACCCATCTATTCTTTTAAGAATACCCACATAAAAAAAGAATACTATCGGTTGGTCTAATAACATTGACGTTCTTTATTAAAATGATATTTAATATTAGGTCAAATGAATTTCTCAAAAAATTTGCCCGCACTTGCTATATTGAAGTTCATTAGTGGCTCTTGCAACTCGGTAGAGGAGTATAACAGCATTATGTTTATGTTCTCAGTGAATTATTTTATTATTGTGTTGCAGTTGCCTGAACGCACTGTTATGCTCTCGAGTTGCGCTCCTATCTTCCCGCAGGAGAGTTTGAACTGCTTTACCACGTTTGATACTCTCTCGTACTTAAAAATGTCCTTGTTTTTGGTGCGGGAGTGATGGGTTATGATCAGGAATGTGGATTTCTCAAACAACACCACTTAGTCACAGTCATTGGCATCACAGATTTCTTTAAGGATTTTCTGAATGTAGGGCATTTTTGGAATCATGAGCTGGACGATCTGAGACCAGGCCTAATAAAGAGTCTCATCCCAGATAGAGGTAGCGAAATATTCCAATACTTTAATTTTATCAAAATTGACTGAAACCTCCTCAATCGATTCCTTCTTGAGGTTAAATTTTTACATTTTTTACTTATCCTTGAATTTATCCATCTTATGGATCAAAATAAACACTTTAGTGCCAGGAGAGAAAGTCTGCAGGTTTTATAAGGCTTTCTCATAGTTCTGTAGCTCTGTTTTTGTGTCTGTGTTTGAGATGTCAAATACGTATATCATAACTTCGACATCCTTGAAGATTTTTTCCCGATGGGTTGTAAAATAGTTTATCATGAAAGTTCTCTACCGCCACAATCCCATAAGTTTAAAATAAGATTTCCCATAAACCTGATCTTATTTTAAGCACGGTCGGTCGTATATCCGATTTTCCTCGTGTCCTTGGCTGGATAGTTAGCAAAAATAATTGAATGCATGCTGGTCTTGCCAGCCGCCTCCATCCCAAGCAACAATAATTTTCCCATTATTTCAATCTTCTTTAGTAAAAATATAATATTCAGACGTAGAGCGTTTTTAGTTAGAGCTACTGATATAAATCTTTATCTTGAATACATGTGCGGTATTCTGTTTATATGTCGACACTCTCCTTAAGTGTACAATGATTTCACTTTCGATTTGCTCAGTTTGTACTTGCCTTAAGGCCATTCCATGCCTTGTCCGCCTCTCCCTCAACATATCAGTTAGCACAAACTGTTCCTACTCGGATGTCACGAAAAGACAGCACATTAGCCTATTCTCCGCAGGGGACCAGACTGTATATTTACAACTTAACAAGACTCAGCATTCTTTCTACAATCGATTTTATCAATAAGGGGTTAGCCAGCCGATTACACCAAAGGACAAATGAAGATGCTTTTCAATGGGTAGATCTGGACTGTGGACGGTAAGCCTATCCCTGACCTTTACGATAGTTAAGTCCTTTACAAATTGCTGAGTGCTAGCCCGGGAGACGAACAAAGGATAATGCAGAGAATGAGAGGAGACTTTGTGCTGATATTGAGTAGAAGCAATCAAATAGACATATTTAAAGACTAAATAGGTAAAAAAATCATTACTACTGGGCCTAGGAAAAAATATGTTTTGCTTAAGTTCATGTCCAATCGGGATCATTCCTCCTACCTCTGAGATAGAAGAAGAACGAGACCCTGTGTCTCGTAAATATCGTGCTGATTACTCAGCGGCTATAGGCAAGGCCTGGTATGAAATCCCTTCCAACTCCCATATTACAATCACTTTCCATTTAGACTATTTCAAGTGGTCTAGAGAATAGCTCATCCCAAAGGAAAAACCTCTAGTCATACTCCATGAAGATTTGTAAGAAAATGTGCTGGGACTTTTACGCAACAGTGTTCGAATGATGGCTAGAGAACTCCCCCGGATTGCTGTTCTGTTTAGTGGAGGAGTGGACTCATCTTTATTGGTCAGGTTGTTGGATATGGAGCTCGAAGATGTTTAGATTTATCTCATCACAGTGGCAGTGAACGAAAAGGCAACCGACTGGCAACTTTCAATTACTGTTTTTGAAGAATTGCAGAAGCATGCTAAAAGGCCTTTGAAGCACATAAGGAAAATGATTGAATTGAAAGATATGAGGGAAATCGAACAGAGGGTAAAGAAGTTAATATATCCTCGCTGTTCAGAGATGGATTGCAACATTGGTAGTTTGCTTTGGGCAGCTTCCTCATTATGTCCTCCTGAAGTAAAAGTATTGTTCAGTGGATTGGGTGCGGATTAAATATTTTGTGGATATTCAAGATATCGAGTGGCTAACCAACGTGGCTAAACTCGTTAGTAAATGCGATTTGATTTATCTCGCATTTGGACTCGCAATCTTGGAAGGGACGATCGAGCAGTTTCAGACCATGGCAAGGAAATGAGGTATCCTTTTCTGGAACCTGATCTTATTCATTATGTAGAGAGTATACCTCTTGAAAAATTGGTTGATTATAGTCTTCCTAAAGGATCAGGGGATAAACAATTACTACGTAATGTTGCAAGAAGACTTGGTTTGGAGCAATCCAGCGCAGCTAGAAAGAAGGCTATGCAATTTGGAACTGGTTTAGCTAAGGAGAGTAACATCGAGCGATTTGGAAGTAATCGAAAAGGAAAAGGTCAGAGCGAACAAAAATATTGATTTAAATTTAAAATAAATTATTGAAATATCACAGAAAACTGGAAAATTCTTAATAATAATAATCTTTTACCTATCTCTAATAAATAATAATATGATAATATGTTCGACTTCGATTTCCAAATTGTTCAGAGCTTTCAAAACTCATATCAAGCTGGCTCACAATATCAGAGAAATTGAGCTTGATTACCTCACTCCACTCGAAGTCTTGTAGGAGGTCTAAGTGTAAATTGATAAACTCAATGAATAGACTAATAGTATCTAAATCCAGAAAGGAGATGACTCGATGTTAAAACGTTATGTTGGTAGAATACTTTCTCTGCTTTAAATCTTTAACCCAAGTCTGTTTTTGAAAGTGAAAAAAGAATCCTAGTTTACAGATTGCGGGTCTATGAAATTGTTGGTCTGTTGCTTATAGCAACAGAAAAAATAACTCATTACCATTTACTCAGAGAAAAAGGGGTTCGTCATGCGCTAGCATGAAAAAAAAAACTCATAGTTGAGAATTAAAAAACCAATTCATAGCAAAAAACCTTCTGACCTAATGGATGTTAGCTGCTAGTATATCAATGAAGAAAAGAAGTGTCTTTTGTTCAATCAAGATCAAATGCATAATAAGAGTGAATGCAAAGATAAAAAAAAAGAACAAAGTTAAAAAAAATCTTATTAAATGAGGCAGCTCGTAGCTGGATTTAAATAGCGTGGGACTGAAAACTCAACTAAAGACAGCTTCCCTTCCATTTTGTTTTAATAATAAAGTAAAAAAATTTTCTTTTGGTAATAGAAATTCGAACTACCCATTATCAAAAGGTATTCAAATTGTAAAAGGAAACATACCAATATCATCCGATCCAGTTCCATTAATAATTATGGTTGACCTGAAAATGAATCAAAAAATAAATTCCATATTTATATTGTTTTTAAATGCATCAACCATACACATTGAAGTGCTATCAGTAGGATGAAGGAAGTTAAATAGATAATTGAAAAGTATAATATCTGAATCTAATTTAGTTCAAAGACGAGATTGCTGATCCATCTAATGTCTCATCCCGACACTGTAGAACTCCTTATTCAATAAACTGAACTATGCTTGAAGTTCTTTTCTTATCCTTCATCAACTTCTCAAAACTTCCCTATATTGTGTCGATCATCGTGATCAATTATACCTATTGTGGCAGATATGAAAAAGAAACATTTATTCATTTTTAAAACTTGAATTAATCTTAAAGATCAAACGATATTCTAAAAATATGTATATCAAGTTTCAATATCAAAAAACTTGCGATAGAAATTTACTCACTCAGTCCTTTTCTTCTTCTAGTCTTCACCATGAATTATTTCGGCAGTTATAATATGTCGCTTGGTTACAAATGTTTTAATTGAATCCTCTAGTCTAATGGATCGCCTTCCAACTCGGCCCAGTGATCAAATACGCTACTGCAAAATCCCAGCCCGTTTGTCTGTATTCGAAGATCAGATTCCAGTCCCAAAGATTCAATCGTAGGCACATATGCTCTCAGCAAGTAAAGAGGAGTTGCAGGAATAGGAGTCTAATCAACTAAAAATCCTCTTCTTAGTCCCAAAACTCGGTTAATTACAGGAAAGCAGATGGCTGTGCATGTTATTTAGACGCGGCTCACAGGCTCCATCAATCTAGGAGTTGCTAATAAGAAGGAGGAGTAACAAGCCCTTCTTGCAGTTGGAATGACCTGACTAGCAGCTAAATCTTCTCTACCTCCAAAATGAGCCTTAGCCAATTAAAAGCTGACATTCCTTATAGGTTCATCGCACAAAGGACCTTCTTTAATGGCCCATCTATATCCTTGTACCACACTTTATCTAAGACTGTGTCAGTAAATGGGTTTTGTTTTATTTAACCTTCTAAAGTTGCATTACTTAAAATGTTTGACAGTGGGCCAAATGACCATATATTTTGAGTGCTTAGCAGATCCCATTTGTAATCATTTTCTAGAACACTTGAGTCACTTTTTATGGCTACCTTTCTAGCTGCTGACCTAATACTTTGTCGATTGGCTTAGCCAGCATGCTCAATCTACACATTCCATTAGCAGAAGTTGCTTACCCGAAAGTGCTAGATGGTCGCTTGATAGTCTCACTGAAACTTACAGAGGGGTCAGATACCTTCACTTACACCTCACCATAAAGATGCCTCAAATCATGCAACACACAATCAAGCATTATTTATCCAGTGCCTTGAAGAACATGCTCTCCTGTTTACTGGACCTTCGTGACCAACTCACTATATTCCCTATTAACCTTCCTTAGACTGTTCAACATTTTTGGCATGTCTAAGGGTATCATGGGTTCGATTGCGACTCTTAACGCCATTTGATTATGTACATTGGGAGCGATGAGCTTACATGAAGTTGGATTTGAAGTCAAAGTGCAAAATTTGACAACAAACTCGTGTACTCCTTGGATTAGCACTAAATTACCAGCCTTTATAGTGCTATTGCATGGGATTTAAAATCTTCCTGCTGGATGAAAAAGCCCATTGATCTTTACTTTAAAGAAATCCTCTTTTTGTCCAGAAATATACTTTTATCCCAAAATGTAGACTTCACTTCCGATTTTCAACTACCCTGATAACACCCTTCCCAAAACTATCTGCTCGCAACCTGGATTACCACAGTAAAAGACTTTAACTACATCCACCAGCAACTATTCACTAGACAACTAATATTCTCTAGGCTTTAGCTTGTCTAGTTTCTTGGAATTTGAACTTTATGCAGGAGGACATTCGGAGAGTAATAAGTCAGTAATAGCAGCAGGATGGAAAGCAAAATCCTTGAGTGCTTGTCGGAGAATGATGTGAGTAGGTTGCTTGTATATAAGGGGGGGGTAATCTTATAGCAATGAGTTCAAGCATAGGTTAAAGATCAACTCGTTCTTTTGTGATACATGATCCCACCAATTTGTAAAGTGGATCTAACACAAACTAGACAAAAGTCCTTTTTTTAGCAGTTTCTTGAGGCTTTCTAGCCATCTTTTGAGCCACCCTGTCAAAGTAGAAATCCCCCCACATAAATTCCTACAGTCCCTATACAGGAATCTTTTTGAGCTCTCCATACAGCTTCACAAAGCTGTCTATTGTAAAAAGCATATTGTAGTTCGATGAAGAAAAAATTACATTGTCTTAAAGAGGGTTGAAATATTCCTTGTCTTAAATCAAAAGCTGTTCATTTAGTGTTCTGTTAAGTTCATCTATTGTAATGCGTAATTTTAGGTAACTGTCCTCTACCGGTAGTCTGAGTTAAAGGATTAGCCGATCGATTTTACTGAGACATAGTACTATAGGCAATTCAAGCCTTACTGCCTCTTCCATCACTCTAACTGTCTGATCCAACATCCCCTCAATCGAATCAACAACAAGTATCACAGAATCACACACTCGCAGGCCTAGTATCATCTAGCTGCTAAAGTTGGGATGTCCAGGTGTATCAATGAGATTGAAAAGAAAGGATTTTTTGGATAGACTGTTTAGGATAAGGCTAATTGGATTACATTTAATGGAGATGCCTCTCTACTGTTCGTCCACTCTACTGTCAGTCCATCTCAATTCGAAATCTTCGCCGTAGGTTCTAGCATGGTTGAACTCTACAAACTTGTCTATAAACCGAGTCTTTCCATGATGAAGTGCCCCTGCTACTGCTACATTCCTTACCATCTAAGGATAGGCAGCTAATTCCTGAATGAACCTTTTATCATAGACTAATTAAGGTTCTTCCTTTAGATTGAAGACCTTGGTATTAGTACCAGCGATGATGGGAGTTTAGAGGGTCTGTGCATCTTCTTGTTCTATCATGACTTCTGCTTCAGGGTACACTTCCTCATGTCGGGGGGTAATATTGTTTGTCCTAATGAAGAATGATTTCTGTAGATGGAGGTCGATCATGAGAAGGATGGAAAGTAGGTTACTAAAGGGATGGGTCTAAAGGTGGGCCTATATAATTGCCAAACTCGTCATAAAGATCCTCCTCGTCCATTTATATGTAGTAATCACTATACCTTAAATAAGTTTGCCATTTCAAGAGGAAGATAATGGAAGTAAAATGGAAGCAAAATAGCATATCGACTAAGAGGGAATATCGATATAATGCTAGACAGAAGATTGACTGAATATCTGGTATAGCTATAAATAGTAATTCGATTCCAGAGAAGGGAACCACTTCTCTCGAGGCTGCCCATACAGGCTATCCAGTACAAACAATATTAACTCGAATAATATTAACTCCTAAATATAATAGAATATAATAATTATTCATGAGATTTACACTTGACAAACTACTCAAAGCCTTCAAGATACATCAGAAACTAATTCAAAAAATCATCAGCATAGAATACGATTATCTTACCCCAATATAAATCTTGTAGGAATTGTAAAAGTAAATCAACATATTTAAAGAAATCTCATAGAGTATATAAACCCCTGAGGAATAAGAAAATAACTAGCTTGTTAGAAGATATGGTTATAGAATTCGTTCTTTCTTCTCTCTTTATAACCAGAAAGGGATAAAAATATTTTAAGATATTGATAAAGAGTCTGTCAACAGGTTGATTTTGTTTCTGCGATAATAAAAGAATTCACTCTTAGCTTTGTTCAAGTAAAAGAAAGAGTTTATTAAGCTCTCATATGAAGCTAAAAACAATCAACTGAAAATTGATACGCCGAAATCCATCATAAAAAAACGGCAATCATTTATTTAGCTAGATTTTACCTAATCAACTAAATTACAATACCTTAAATAATAAGATAATAACTAAGGCAAAGACTCACAAAATTTAAGAATCCAGATAGTGTAAAGTGAATGGAAAAATACACTATAACATCTTCAAACTCCCAAAATATAAATGACGGGTTCTAAACAACAAGAAGTTAGCCTTAAATGGAACCATGGGAGTTAGGTTACTACTTAAGATAGTATTGGATCATCAGAACAGAAAATTGTCCCTTCCTTAGCATTTCTGTAGAAAACTCCCCAGCCAAGTCAGGATTTTAAGAAATTAGCTATATCCAGATTTATGCTACCAGGGGATATCGAGAATGACAATGTCTGTTAAGCCAATATCACTAACAAAGGTTAATAGAAGTGAATTATTTATTAAGATTAATTAAATAAATCACAGAAATTGGTCTTATTCATTGAAATCACAGTTATTTTCCAGTCATTGCAGGGATTATGATAGGAGCCTCCACACATTCCTCTAGCCTGTTAATCCAATCATACACTTTCTCCACCTTCTCATCTATCCCATCTCTACTCCCCCTCCCATCAAAATCCCAATAGCTCTATCAATTTTCTCTTCACAGCCAGTGAGCCGGCCTAGATCCTATAATTATTTTACTACTCTGCTGAGATGGGGAATTCTCTAAATTTTCACTACAACCATGCCAAGATATTACTCATACGAAATGGCTATCTAATCTATCCTATCGTTCAGTTATTTGTCTAAAAGGCCAATGTATTTCGTAACATAAATCGGATCAGCACCCTTGACATGGAGCTAGAGATTGCCTTCAGAAGCATGTTAGGAGATGATTGAGAACAGATCGTAAAGAGTGAATGTGTTGGAGGAGGATGAATTGACTAAAACGAGCATGTGATTTTCTTAATAGTGGAGAGACAATGGCTTTCCCATTATAGTTTAACGTATTTGAACTACTTTAATACAACTGTATATTTCTTCATAATTTCCTAAAACTCATTTTAATCGATCCAATTATGTCTCTATATGAAAGAGATATCAATTGATTTAGTTCTTAATTTAGAAACGATGAATAAAATATTTCACTCCATTATGGATAGCGATTAAATTACGAAAGTTTTGCCTTCTATCTTTTCTAACATCCAGAAAAGGTGGGAGCAGATGCTCATCATCCTCTAGTTCTTATGCGTTCATGATCTAGATCCTCTTTAGGACTACCTTCTACCTGCACTTCGCTCACTGCTCAGTAAGCTACATCAACTTTAACTTTAACGGCAAAATGCTACTACTATCACCCTCTCTTACCCGATCATCAATTAAATCAGCCTCAGATAGGAGCACAGAGAATTCTAGCGACTTTCTCTTAGGATGCTTTGCCGGTTCAAATAGTTCTTTGAGAAAATGATAAGGAGGATGAAAAATTTTCAATACAGAGGACTTTAGTAGCAAATAGGTAGATTGTTGGATAACATCGAGCAAGATGTTACCACTAAGTAGTTAGTTTTATTTTACAATCTAGTCATTCAGTTCACCATCCATCATATGTCCATCCAGCAATCTCTTCTTGCCAAAATAATCCAAAAGTTATAATCTTATGAGCCAACAGATCTAACATAATTATATCCTGAGGCAATAACTCATGGCTTTTTCAACCCTTCAATATAGAAGCTTCTTCTTCAACCCCTGCTTTGCACTATACCCCGCCCATCCCTCAACCTTCTGTTTTCAAATCCGAATCTATTTACATGGTCCAGGATGCTGTCAAGACCGCTAGAATAAAGGAGGAAGAAAGAAACAAGCGTTAGATCCTAAGTAGGAAACTGTTTGGCCTATATGAAGTAATAAAGCCCGATCGTTTTACTTTTAAAAATATCTACCTGGAAATGCTCCACCCTTCTTCACAAAAGATTTTTCAGAAGCAGATGGTACAGCGTAACATACGAATTCATTGTGCGATCAACAGCTATCGTACTACTCCTTAACTACTGTATCGCATCAATCATAGTTAATACATATACCGGCCATTCAACTTCCCCAGTTTTGAAAAAGTAAGGTAAAAATCCTTTTCTCTTAAGTCGAGGACAAAACAGCATGGCAACAAATTAATACCTCTAAACGATCAACCAAGACCACTACAATTGCCTGTAAATGAGGAAAACATAAAAGAGTAGAAGAAGAAATCAGTTAGGTTGATTTGCGAATTGCCTATCTGGAAGCCAGACATCAACAGAGAAAGGGTAAAGAAAGACAAGTTGCAATCACATAATATTCGGATGGAGTTAAAGAAAGAGCGAAAGACAAATCATTGCAATGTGCAGCGATGCCAATTATGGTTGCCCTCCTCTTCTTTTACAATAAAATGATATTGTGTAGCCTTGATCATATTTTTCTTAATAAGACTTATAGTTTTGATTGTTCATTTATTCCTTGCGCCAAAACTTACTATATGAAATACTGATAATGTGAATGAGTATAGA
>NW_028291886.1:0-52442 GCF_963383615.2 Lipophrys pholis | reverse complement strand
TATAAAAAAGTTAAATAAAAGGAGAAGGAGAAAGTCGATTAAAATAGAAAATATTAGGGTTTGGATAGAAGGCTATAAAAGAATGGGGTTAAATAAATCATTATCAGAAATATAAGTTAATCTAAAATATTGATGTTGATCAATATTTGGGATTAAAAAATATTGAAATTAAGAATAAAATTATTAAAGATTTTGAAATAATAATTGAAGGAAAATAAAAACAAAAAAAGAAAGTGAAGAGAGAAAGAAAAACATTTTGGAAAAAAAAATCCAAAAAGAAGAAAAGGATTACAAAAATAAAAAAAAAATATTGGAATAATAAAACTAAAAAGATGAAATAAAGAAAGACCTTGAATTATTGATTAAATAAAGTGTACAGAACAAAATCAAGTAGGAACTGAGACCAACTATAAAGAAACAATTACTTATTGAAAAAGATCCTGAAATGAAAGAATGGGCTGACACATTGTAGAAGGAACTTACTGACAATCTTAAACCCGAAATGCAAAAGAAACTTGTAGACTAAATCATATCTGAAATAAAGGCTTTTCCAGAACAATCCAAGGATGAAATAAAGAAAGACCTTGAATTATTGATTAAATAAAATGTACAGAACAAAATCAAGTAGGAACTGAGACCAACAGTAAAGAAACAATATCATATTGAAGATGATCCTGAAATGAAAGAATGGGCTGACACATTGTAGAAGGAACTTATTGACAATCTTAAACCTGAAATGCAAAAGAAACTTGAAGACTAAATCATATCTGAAATAAAGGCTCTTCCAGAACAATCCAAGGATGAAATAAAGAAAGATCTTGAATTATTGATTAAATAAAGTGTACAGAACAAAATCAAGTAGGAACTGAGACCAACAGTAATGAAACAATATCATATTGAAGATGATCCTGAAATGAAGGAATGGGCTGACACATTGTAGAAGGAACTTACTGACAATCATAAACCCGAAATGCAAAAGAAACTTGAAGACTAAATCATATCTGAAATAAAGGCTCTTCCAGAACAATCCAAGGATGAAATAAAGAAAGATCTTGAATTATTGATTAAATAAAGTGTACAGAACAAAATACAGTAGGAACTGAGACCAACTATAAAGAAACAATTACTTATTGAAAAAGATCCTGAAATGAAAGAATGGGCTGACACATTGTAGAAGGAACTTACTGACAATCTTAAACCCGAAATGCAAAAGAAACTTGAAGATTAAATCATATCTGAAATATAGGCTCTTCCAGAACAATCCAAGGATGAAATAAAGAAAGACCTTGAATTATTGATTAAATAAAGTGTACAGAAACAAAATCAAGTAGGAACTGAGACCAACTATAAAGAAACAATTACTTATTGAAAAAGATCCTGAAATGAAAGAATGGGCTGACACATTGTAGAAGGAACTTACTGACAATCTTAAACCCGAAATGCAAACGAAACTTAAAGACTAAATCATATCTGAAATATAGGCTCTTCCAGAACAATCCAAGGATGAAATAAAGAAAGACCTTGAATTATTGATTAAATAAAGTGTACAGAACAAAATCAAGTTGCAAATGTAATCCCCATTGTAATTTACAATGAAGGAATTGAGACTAACTTTAAAGAAACAATTACTTATTGAAAAAGATCCTGAAATGAAAGAATGGGCTGACACATTGTAGAAGGAACTTACTGACAATCTTAAACCCGAAATGCAAACGAAACTTAAAGACTAAATCATATCCGAAATAAAGGCTCTTCCAGAACAATCCAAGGATGAAATAAAGAAAGACCTTGAATTATTGATTAAATAAAGTGTACAGAACAAAATCAAGTAGGAACTGAGACCAACAGTAAAGAAACAATATCATATTGAAGATGATCCTGAAATGAAAGAATGGGCTGACACATTGTAGAAGGAACTTACTGACAATCTTAAATCCGAAATGCAAAAGAAACTTAAAGACTAAATCTTATCTGAAATAAAGGCTTTTCCAGAACAATCCAAGGATGAAATAAAGAAAGACCTTGAATTATTGATTAAATAAAGTGTACAGAACAAAATCAAGTAGGAACTGAAACCATCTATAAAGAAACAATTACTTATTGAAAAAGATCCTGAAATGAAAGAATGGGCTGACACATTGTAGAAGGAACTTACTGACAATCTAAAACCCGAAATGCAAAAGAAACTTGAAGATTAAATCATATCTGAAATAAAGGCTCTTCCAGAACAATCCAAGGATGAAATAAAGAAAGACCTTGAATTATTGATTAATTAAAGTGTACAGAACAAAATCAAGTAGGAACTGAGACCAACTATAAAGAAACAATTACTTATTGAAAAAGATCCTGAAATGAAAGAATGGGCTGACACATTGTAGAAGGAACTTACTGACAATCTTAAACCCGAAATGCAAAAGAAACTTGAAGACTAAATCATATCTGAAATAAAGGCTCTTCCAGAACAATCCAAGGATGAAATAAAGAAAGATCTTGAATTATTGATTAAATAAAGTGTACAGAACAAAATCAAGTTGCAAATGTAATCCCCCATTGTAATTTACAATGAAGGAATTGAGACTAACTTTAAAGAAACAATTACTTATTGAAAAATATCCTGAAATGAAAGAATGGGCTGACACATTGTAGAAGGAACTTACTGACAATCTTAAACCCGAAATGCAAAAGAAACTTGTAGACTAAATCATATCTGAAATATAGGCTCTTCCAGAACAATCCAAGGATGAAATAAAGAAAGACCTTGAATTATTGATTAAAGAAAGTGTACAGAACAAAATCAAGTAGAACTGAGACCAACAGTAAAGAAACAATATCATATTGAAGATGATCCTGAAATGAAAGAATGGGCTGACACATTGTAGAAGGAACTTACTGACAATCTTAAACCCGAAATGCAAACGAAACTTAAAGACTAAATCATATCTGAAATATAGGCTCTTCCAGAACAATCCAAGGATGAAATAAAGAAAGACCTTGAATTATTGATTAAATAAAGTGTACAGAACAAAATCAAGTAGGAACTGAGACCAACAGTAAAGAAACAATATCATATTGAAAAAGATTCTGTAATGAAAGAATGGACTGACACATTGTAGAAGGAACTTACTGATTATCATAAACCCGAAATGCAAAAGAAACTTGAAGACTAAATCATATCTGAAATAAAGGCTCTTCCAGAACAATCCAAGGATGAAATAAAGAAAGACCTTGAATTATTGATTAAATAAAGTGTACAGAATAAAATCAAGTAGGAACTGATACCAACTTTAAAGAAACAATTACTTATTGAAAAAGATCCTTAAATGAAGCAATGGGCTGACACATTGTAGAAGGAACTTACTGACAATCTTAAACCCGAAATGCAAAAGATACTTGAAGATTAAATCATATCTGACATAAAGGCTCTTCCAGAACAATCCAAGGATGAATTAAAGAAAGACCTTGAATTATTGATTAAATAAAGTGTACAGTTCAAAATCAAGTCGGAATTGAGACCAACAGTAATGAAACAATATCATATTGAAGATGATCCTGAAATGAAGGAATGGGCTGACACATTGTAGACGGAACTTATTGACAATCTTAAACCCGAAATGCAAAAGAAACTTGAAGACTAAATCATATCTGTAATAAAGGCTCTTCCAGAACAATCCAAGGATGAAATAAAGAAAGACCTTGAATTATTGATTAAATAAAGTGTACAGAACAAAATCAAGTAGGAACTGAGACCAACTATAAAGAAACAATTAATTATTGAAAAAGATCCTGAAATGAAAGAATGGGCTGACACATTGTAGAAGGAACTTACTGACAATCTTAAACCCGAAATGCAAAAGAAACTTGAAGACTAAATCATATCTGTAATAAAGGCTCTTCCAGAACAATCCAAGGATGAAATAAAGAAAGACCTTGAATTATTGATTAAATAAAGTGTACAGAACAAAATCAAGAAGAAACTGAGACCAACAGTAAAGAAACAATATCATATTGAAGATGATCCTGTAATGAAAGAATGGGCTGACACATTGTAGACGGAACTTATTGACAATCTTAAACCTGAAATGCAAAAGAAACTTGAAGACTAAATCATATATGAAATAAAGGCTCTTCCAGAACAATCCAAGGATGAAATAAAGAAAGACCTTGAATTATTGATTAAATAAAGTGTACAGAACAAAATCAAGTAGGAACTGAGACCAACTATAAAGAAACAATTACTTATTGAAAAAGATCCTGAAATGAAAGAATGGGCTGACACATTGTAGAAGGAACTTACTGACAATCTTAAACCCGAAATGCAAAAGAAACTTGAAGACTAAATCATATCTGAAATAAAGGCTCTTCCAGAACAATCCAAGGATGAAATAAAGAAAGACCTTGAATTATTGATTAAATAAAGTGTACAGAACAAAATCAATTTGCAAATGTAATCCCCATTGTAATTTACAATGAAGGAATTGAGACTAACTTTAAAGAAACAATTACTTATTGAAAAATATCCTGAAATGAAAGAATGGGCTGACACATTGTAGAAGGAACTTACTGACAATCTTAAACCCGAAATGCAAAAGAAACTTGAAGACTAAATCATATCTGTAATAAAGGCTCTTCCAGAACAATCCAAGGATGAAATAAAGAAAGACCTTGAATTATTGATTAAATAAAGTGTACAGAATAAAATCAAGTAGGAACTGAGACCAACAGTAATGAAACAATATCATATTGAAGATGATCCTGAAATGAAGGAATGGGCTGACACATTGTAGAAGGAACTTACTGACAATCATAAACCCGAAATGCAAAAGAAACTTGAAGATTAAATCATATCTGACATAAAGGCTCTTCCAGAACAATCCAAGGATGAAATAAAGAAAGACCTTGAATTATTGATTAAATAAAGTGTACAGAATAAAATCAAGTAGGAACTGATACCAACTTTAAAGAAACAATTACTTATTGAAAAAGATCCTGAAATGAAAGAATGGGCTGACACATTGTAGAAGAAACTTATTGACAATCTTAAACCTGAAATGCAAAAGAAACTTGAAGATTAAATCATATCAGAATTATAGGCCTTCTTTTTCCCCCAGAACAATCCAAGGATGAAATAAAGAAAGACCTTGAAATATTGATTAAATAAAGTGTACAGAATAAAATCAAGTAGGAACTGATACCAACTTTAAAGAAACAATTACTTATTGAAAAAGATCCTGAAATGAAAGAATGGGCTGACACATTGTAGAAGAAACTTATTGACAATCTTAAACCTGAAATGCAAAAGAAACTTGAAGATTAAATCATATCAGAATTATAGGCTCTTCCAGAACAATCCAAGGATGAAATAAAGAAAGACCTTGAATTATTGATTAAATAAAGTGTACAGAATAAAATCAAGTAGGAACTGATACCAACTTTAAGAAACAATTACTTATTGAAAAAGATCCTGAAATGAAAGAATGGGCTGACACATTGTAGAAGAAACTTATTGACAATCTTAAACCTGAAATGCAAAAGAAACTTGAAGATTAAATCATATCAGAATTATAGGCTCTTCCAGAACAATCCAAGGATGAAATAAAGAAAGACCTTGAATTATTGATTAAATAAAGTGTACAGAATAAAATCAAGTAGGAACTGAGACCAACAGTAATGAAACAATATCATATTGAAGATGATCCTGAAATGAAGGAATGGGCTGACACATTGTAGAAGGAACTTACTGACAATCATAAACCCGAAATGCAAAAGAAACTTGAAGATTAAATCATATCTGACATAAAGGCTCTTCCAGAACAATCCAAGGATGAAATAAAGAAAGACCTTGAATTATTGATTAAATAAAGTGTACAGAATAAAATCAAGTAGGAACTGATACCAACTTTAAAGAAACAATTACTTATTGAAAAAGATCCTGAAATGAAAGAATGGGCTGACACATTGTAGAAGAAACTTATTGACAATCTTAAACCTGAAATGCAAAAGAAACTTGAAGACTAAATCATATATGAAATAAAGGCTCTTCCAGAACAATCCAAGGATGAAATAAAGAAAGACCTTGAAATATTGATTAAATAAAGTGTACAGAATAAAATCAAGTAGGAACTGATACCAACTTTAAAGAAACAATTACTTATTGAAAAAGATCCTGAAATGAAAGAATGGGCTGACACATTGTAGAAGAAACTTATTGACAATCTTAAACCTGAAATGCAAAAGAAACTTGAAGATTAAATCATATCAGAATTATAGGCTCTTCCAGAACAATCCAAGGATGAAATAAAGAAAGACCTTGAATTATTGATTAAATAAAGTGTACAGAATAAAATCAAGTAGGAACTGAGACCAACAGTAATGAAACAATATCATATTGAAAAAGATCCTGAAATGAAAGAATGGGCTGACACATTGTAGAAGGAACTTACTGACAATCTTAAACCCGAAATGCAAAAGAAACTTGAAGACTAAATCATATCTGTAATAAAGGCTCTTCCAGAACAATCCAAGGATGAAATAAAGAAAGACCTTGAATTATTGATTAAATAAAGTGTACAGAATAAAATCAAGTAGGAACTGAGACCAACAGTAATGAAACAATATCATATTGAAGATGATCCTGAAATGAAGGAATGGGCTGACACATTGTAGAAGGAACTTACTGACAATCATAAACCCGAAATGCAAAAGAAACTTGAAGATTAAATCATATCTGACATAAAGGCTCTTCCAGAACAATCCAAGGATGAAATAAAGAAAGACCTTGAATTATTGATTAAATAAAGTGTACAGAATAAAATCAAGTAGGAACTGATACCAACTTTAAAGAAACAATTACTTATTGAAAAAGATCCTGAAATGAAAGAATGGGCTGACACATTGTAGAAGAAACTTATTGACAATCTTAAACCTGAAATGCAAAAGAAACTTGAAGATTAAATCATATCAGAATTATAGGCTCTTCCAGAACAATCCAAGGATGAAATAAAGAAAGACCTTGAATTATTGATTAAATAAAGTGTACAGAATAAAATCAAGTAGGAACTGAGACCAACAGTAATGAAACAATATCATATTGAAGATGATCCTGAAATGAAGGAATGGGCTGACACATTGTAGAAGGAACTTACTGACAATCATAAACCCGAAATGCAAAAGAAACTTGAAGATTAAATCATATCTGACATAAAGGCTCTTCCAGAACAATCCAAGGATGAAATAAAGAAAGACCTTGAATTATTGATTAAATAAAGTGTACAGAATAAAATCAAGTAGGAACTGATACCAACTTTAAAGAAACAATTACTTATTGAAAAAGATCCTGAAATGAAAGAATGGGCTGACACATTGTAGAAGAAACTTATTGACAATCTTAAACCTGAAATGCAAAAGAAACTTGAAGATTAAATCATATCAGAATTATAGGCTCTTCCAGAACAATCCAAGGATGAAATAAAGAAAGACCTTGAAATATTGATTAAATAAAGTGTACAGAATAAAATCAAGTAGGAACTGATACCAACTTTAAAGAAACAATTACTTATTGAAAAAGATCCTGAAATGAAAGAATGGGCTGACACATTGTAGAAGAAACTTATTGACAATCTTAAACCTGAAATGCAAAAGAAACTTGAAGATTAAATCATATCAGAATTATAGGCTCTTCCAGAACAATCCAAGGATGAAATAAAGAAAGACCTTGAAATATTGATTAAATAAAGTGTACAGAATAAAATCAAGTAGGAACTGATACCAACTTTAAAGAAACAATTACTTATTGAAAAAGATCCTGAAATGAAAGAATGGGCTGACACATTGTAGAAGAAACTTATTGACAATCTTAAACCTGAAATGCAAAAGAAACTTGAAGATTAAATCATATCAGAATTATAGGCTCTTCCAGAACAATCCAAGGATGAAATAAAGAAAGACCTTGAATTATTGATTAAATAAAGTGTACAGAATAAAATCAAGTAGGAACTGAGACCAACAGTAATGAAACAATATCATATTGAAAAAGATCCTGAAATGAAAGAATGGGCTGACACATTGTAGAAGGAACTTACTGACAATCTTAAACCTGAAATGCAAAAGAAACTTGAAGATTAATCATATCAGAATTATAGGCTCTTCCAGAACAATCCAAGGATGAAATAAAGAAAGACCTTGAATTATTGATTAAATAAAGTGTACAGAATAAAATCAAGTAGGAACTGAGACCAACAGTAATGAAACAATATCATATTGAAGATGATCCTGAAATGAAGGAATGGGCTGACACATTGTAGAAGGAACTTACTGACAATCATAAACCCGAAATGCAAAAGAAACTTGAAGATTAAATCATATCTGACATAAAGGCTCTTCCAGAACAATCCAAGGATGAAATAAAGAAAGACCTTGAATTATTGATTAAATAAAGTGTACAGAATAAAATCAAGTAGGAACTGATACCAACTTTAAAGAAACAATTACTTATTGAAAAAGATCCTGAAATGAAAGAATGGGCTGACACATTGTAGAAGAAACTTATTGACAATCTTAAACCTGAAATGCAAAAGAAACTTGAAGATTAAATCATATCAGAATTATAGGCTCTTCCAGAACAATCCAAGGATGAAATAAAGAAAGACCTTGAAATATTGATTAAATAAAGTGTACAGAATAAAATCAAGTAGGAACTGATACCAACTTTAAAGAAACAATTACTTATTGAAAAAGATCCTGAAATGAAAGAATGGGCTGACACATTGTAGAAGAAACTTATTGACAATCTTAAACCTGAAATGCAAAAGAAACTTGAAGATTAAATCATATCTGACATAAAGGCTCTTCCAGAACAATCCAAGGATGAAATAAAGAAAGACCTTGAATTATTGATTAAATAAAGTGTACAGAATAAAATCAAGTAGGAACTGATACCAACTTTAAAGAAACAATTACTTATTGAAAAAGATCCTGAAATGAAAGAATGGGCTGACACATTGTAGAAGAAACTTATTGACAATCTTAAACCTGAAATGCAAAAGAAACTTGAAGATTAAATCATATCAGAATTATAGGCTCTTCCAGAACAATCCAAGGATGAAATAAAGAAAGACCTTGAATTATTGATTAAATAAAGTGTACAGAATAAAATCAAGTAGGAACTGAGACCAACAGTAATGAAACAATATCATATTGAAAAAGATCCTGAAATGAAAGAATGGGCTGACACATTGTAGAAGGAACTTACTGACAATCTTAAACCCGAAATGCAAAAGAAACTTGAAGACTAAATCATATCTGTAATAAAGGCTCTTCCAGAACAATCCAAGGATGAAATAAAGAAAGACCTTGAATTATTGATTAAATAAAGTGTACAGAATAAAATCAAGTAGGAACTGAGACCAACAGTAATGAAACAATATCATATTGAAGATGATCCTGAAATGAAGGAATGGGCTGACACATTGTAGAAGGAACTTACTGACAATCATAAACCCGAAATGCAAAAGAAACTTGAAGATTAAATCATATCTGACATAAAGGCTCTTCCAGAACAATCCAAGGATGAAATAAAGAAAGACCTTGAATTATTGATTAAATAAAGTGTACAGAATAAAATCAAGTAGGAACTGATACCAACTTTAAAGAAACAATTACTTATTGAAAAAGATCCTGAAATGAAAGAATGGGCTGACACATTGTAGAAGAAACTTATTGACAATCTTAAACCTGAAATGCAAAAGAAACTTGAAGATTAAATCATATCAGAATTATAGGCTCTTCCAGAACAATCCAAGGATGAAATAAAGAAAGACCTTGAAATATTGATTAAATAAAGTGTACAGAATAAAATCAAGTAGGAACTGATACCAACTTTAAAGAAACAATTACTTATTGAAAAAGATCCTGAAATGAAAGAATGGGCTGACACATTGTAGAAGAAACTTATTGACAATCTTAAACCTGAAATGCAAAAGAAACTTGAAGATTAAATCATATCAGAATTATAGGCTCTTCCAGAACAATCCAAGGATGAAATAAAGAAAGACCTTGAATTATTGATTAAATAAAGTGTACAGAATAAAATCAAGTAGGAACTGAGACCAACAGTAATGAAACAATATCATATTGAAAAAGATCCTGAAATGAAAGAATGGGCTGACACATTGTAGAAGGAACTTACTGACAATCTTAAACCTGAAATGCAAAAGAAACTTGAAGATTAAATCATATCTGAAATAAAGGCTCTTCCAGAACAATCCAAGGATGAAATAAAGAAAGATCTTGAATTATTGATTAAATAAAGTGTACAGAACAAAATCAATTTGCAAATGTAATCCCCATTGTAATTTACAATGAAGGAATTGAGACTAACTTTAAAGAAACAATTACTTATTGAAAAATATCCTGAAATGAAAGAATGGGCTGACACATTGTAGAAGGAACTTACTGACAATCTTTAACCCGAAATGCAAAAGAAACTTGTAGACTAAATCATATCTGAAATAAAGGCTTTTCCAGAACAATCCAAGGATGAAATAAAGAAAGACCTTGAATTATTGATTAAATAAAGTGTACAGAACAAAATCAAGAAGGAACTGAGACCAACAGTAAAGAAACAATATCATATTGAAGATGATCCTGTAATGAAAGAATGGGCTGACACATTGTAGACGGAACTTATTGACAATCTTAAACCTGAAATGCAAAAGAAACTTGAAGACTAAATCATATCTGAAATAAAGGCTCTTCCAGAACAATCCAAGGATGAAATAAAGAAAGACCTTGAATTATTGATTAAATAAAGTGTACAGAACAATATCAAGTAGGAACTGAGACCAACTATAAAGAAACAATTACTTATTGAAAAAGATCCTGAAATGAAAGAATGGGCTGACAAATTGTAGAAGGAACTTACTGACAATCTTAAACCCGAAATGCAAAAGAAACTTGAAGACTAAATCATATCTGTAATAAAGGCTTTTCCAGAACAATCCAAGGATGAAATAAAGAAAGACCTTGAATTATTGATTAAATAAAATGTACAGAACAAAATCAAGTAGGAACTGAGACCAACAGTAAAGAAACAATATCATATTGAAGATGATCCTGAAATGAAAGAATGGGCTGACACATTGTAGAAGGAACTTATTGACAATCTTAAACCTGAAATGCAAAAGAAACTTGAAGATTAAATCATATCTGACATAAAGGCTCTTCCAGAACAATCCAAGGATGAAATAAAGAAAGACCTTGAATTATTGATTAAATAAAGTGTACAGAATAAAATCAAGTAGGAACTGAGACCAACAGTAATGAAACAATATCATATTGAAAAAGATCCTGAAATGAAAGAATGGGCTGACACATTGTAGAAGGAACTTACTGACAATCTTAAACCCGAAATGCAAAAGAAACTTGAAGACTAAATCATATCTGACATAAAGGCTCTTCCAGAACAATCCAAGGATGAAATAAAGAAAGACCTTGAATTATTGATTAAATAAAGTGTACAGAACAAAATCAAGTAGGAACTGAGACCAACTATAAAGAAACAATTACTTATTGAAAAAGATCCTGAAATGAAAGAATGGGCTGACACATTGTAGACGGAACTTATTGACAATCTTAAACCTGAAATGCAAAAGAAACTTGAAGATTAAATCATATCTGACATAAAGGCTCTTCCAGAACAATCCAAGGATGAAATAAAGAAAGACCTTGAATTATTGATTAAATAAAGTGTACAGAACAAAATCAAGTAGGAACTGAGACCAACTATAAAGAAACAATTACTTATTGAAAAAGATCCTGAAATGAAAGAATGGGCTGACACATTGTAGAAGAAACTTATTGACAATCTTAAACCTGAAATGCAAAAGAAACTTGAAGATTAAATCATATCTGACATAAAGGCTCTTCCAGAACAATCCAAGGATGAATTAAAGAAAGACCTTGAATTATTGATTAAATAAAGTGTACAGAATAAAATCAAGTAGGAACTGAAGACCAAACAGTAATGAAACAATATCATATTGAAGATGATCCTGTAATGAAAGAATGGGCTGACACATTGTAGACGGAACTTATTGACAATCTTAAACCTGAAATGCAAAAGAAACTTGAAGACTAAATCATATCTGAAATAAAGGCTCTTCCAGAACAATCCAAGGATGAAATAAAGAAAGACCTTGAATTATTGATTAAATAAAGTGTACAGAACAAAATCAAGTAGGAACTGAGACCAACTATAAAGAAACAATTACTTATTGAAAAAGATCCTGAAATGAAAGAATGGGCTGACACATTGTAGAAGGAACTTACTGACAATCTTAAACCCGAAATGCAAAAGAAACTTGAAGACTAAATCATATCTGTAATAAAGGCTCTTCCAGAACAATCCAAGGATGAAATAAAGAAAGACCTTGAATTATTGATTAAATAAAGTGTACAGAATAAAATCAAGTAGGAACTGAGACCAACAGTAATGAAACAATATCATATTGAAAAAGATCCTGAAATGAAAGAATGGGCTGACACATTGTAGAAGGAACTTACTGACAATCTTAAACCTGAAATGCAAAAGAAACTTGAAGATTAAATCATATCTGAAATAAAGGCTCTTCCAGAACAATCCAAGGATGAAATAAAGAAAGATCTTGAATTATTGATTAAATAAAGTGTACAGAACAAAATCAAGTAGGAAGTGAGACCAACTATAAAGAAACAATTACTTATTGAAAAAGATCCTGAAATGAAAGAATGGGCTGACATATTGTAGAAGGAATTTACTGACAATCTTAAACCCGAAATGCAAAAGATACTTGAAGATTAAATCATATCAGAAATATAGGCTCTTCCAGAACAATCCAAGGATGAAATAAAGAAAAATCTTAAATTATTGATTAAATAAAGTGTACAGAATAAAATCAAGTAGGAACTGAGACCAACAGTAATGAAACAATATCATATTGAAAAAGATCCTGAAATGAAAGAATGGGCTGACACATTGTAGAAGGAACTTACTGACAATCTTAAACCTGAAATGCAAAAGAAACTTGAAGATTAAATCATATCAGAAATATAGGCTCTTCCAGAACAATCCAAGGATGAAATAAAGAAAGACCTTGAATTATTGATTAAATAAAGTGTACAGAACAAAATCAAGTAGGAAGTGAGACCAACTATAAAGAAACAATTACTTATTGAAAAAGATCCTGAAATGAAAGAATGGGCTGACATATTGTAGAAGGAATTTACTGACAATCTTAAACCCGAAATGCAAAAGATACTTGAAGATTAAATCATATCAGAAATATAGGCTCTTCCAGAACAATCCAAGGATGAAATAAAGAAAAATCTTGAATTATTGATTAAATAAAGTGTACAGAACAAAATCAAGAAGGAACTGAGACCAACAGTAAAGAAACAATATCATATTGAAGATGATCCTTAAATGAAAGAATGGGCTGACACATTGTAGAAGGAACTTACTGACAATCTTAAACCCGAAATGCAAAAGATACTTGAAGATTAAATCATATCAGAAATATAGGCTCTTCCAGAACAATCCAAGGATGAAATAAAGAAAGACCTTGAATTATTGATTAAATAAAGTGTACAGAACAAAATCAAGAAGGAACTGAGACCAACAGTAAAGAAACAATATCATATTGAAAAAGATCCTGAAATGAAAGAATGGGCTGACACATTGTAGAAGGAACTTACTGACAATCTTAAACCTGAAATGCAAAAGAAACTTGAAGACTAAATCATATCTGAAATAAAGGCTCTTCCAGAACAATCCAAGGATGAAATAATGAAAGACCTTGAATTTTTGATTAAATAAAGTGTACAGAATAAAATCAAGTAGGAACTGATACCAACTTTAAAGAAACAATTACTTATTGAAAAAGATCCTTAAATGAAGGAATGGGCTGACACATTGTAGAAGGAACTTACTGACAATCTTAAACCCGAAATGCAAAAGATACTTGAAGATTAAATCATATCTGACATAAAGGCTCTTCCAGAACAATCCAAGGATGAAATAAAGAAAAACCTTGAATTATTGATTAAATAAAGTGTACAGAACAAAATCAAGAAGGAACTGAGACCAACAGTAAAGAAACAATATCATATTGAAAAAGATCCTGAAATGAAAGAATGGGCTGACACATTGTAGAAGGAACTTACTGACAATCTTAAACCTGAAATGCAAAAGAAACTTGAAGACTAAATCATATCTGAAATAAAGGCTCTTCCAGAACAATCCAAGGATGAAATAATGAAAGACCTTGAATTTTTGATTAAATAAAGTGTACACAACAACATCAAGTAGGCGCTATAACTATTAATATTTAAGACTCATTTAATCGATTAAGATCCTGAATTAATAGATTGGGCTTTTAAACTTTAGCAAAAACTAACTGACAATTTTAGGTCACTTATCCTTTTAAAACTACCTAATTTTCATCCTGATTAGATTTCTATTAAATTTTTATCTACTTTCTCTCAAACCTAAACATTAGTTTAATTATAATTTCAACCAATAATTGAAGTTTCAATCTTATAATAATTTCCTAAAAAAAACCCCAAAAAAATTCTTCTTAAATCTTCTTCATATTAATCATAGTGGCCATAATTAGTTCAACATCATAAACACTCAGAAATGTCAAATTAAACTAAATTTCAACATTTATTAGTACTAATAAATCAATTACCTAAAGATTAAGTTATTCAAAATCTTCCTTAATCTTTGCTGTTCTAAATACTGTTATTCAAATTAAATAAAATCCTACCATCCTTTAAAAAAATTTCTCCTTAAGAACATGATCATATCCTCGTTAAATATGATTTCGTACAATATTACAAAAATAGATTTATTGAAAAACTTTTTCGTAAAAAATACATCACACAATAGGATTCTTAAAGAATGTTAAATTATGATATGCAGGATGATGTAAGATGCAGTATCAAATCAATGAAATAAGAACTTTCAGAATCCTTATAAAAATGTATCGAATTATAAAAAGAAGTATTTTATCTTCGCTAATAACTCTAACACTTGTAGAATCAATTATTTGAACAATCTATTCTTCTTCATTCAAAGTCATCAATAATGGCCTCTATGGAATAACAATTGTCCAATATTACCAAACAACTTTAAATTATTTCCTCATAAAACCATCGTCTTAAAAGGTAAAAATTATCAATTATTTAATAATTAGGAGTAAATTACATTTCCTCTTCAAACACCTAATTGATCAAAATTCTTATTGATATGCTGCAATAAAAGGAAGGAATATCTATAACATTACTGTAAAGAGTAGATCAATTAATTAAATAGAAATAGGATTATATTAAATTATTGCAAAAAGATAACTTTGTTAAAGATTAGAAGGTGGAACAATTTAATGAGATGATGAAATTAGAATTTTCAAGAAGTAGCATGGATGCATCAACTAATAGAGCCTTGCTGATGTACAATAGTATGTTAGAATAATCTGTTACATCAAACATCTCTTTAAAAAGCAAAATAAGAAAATTAAGAGCAATCATCTATAAAGATAAGTCATTCATGAACCCATATGTTGACGATTTACTCATGTAAAGGCAAGATAGCTAATCTGACTATGCATTATTGAATTAAGATGTGACAATGTAGTTAGTTTAAAAAGATGAGTTAAAGAAAATCGACAATTTATAAATCTTACTTAAAGAAATGAGCAATAACTTTTATAAAACCAATTAACAGTACATACAGCTAAAACAGAATTTCTAGGACCTACACCAGTTCATACACTACTCTAAACAAGATATTTCGATATCAGAAAGTTTATAACTTTCATTAAAATAAAAGATGCAAAAGTTGAGTAATATACTACATGAAGATGGTGAGCATCATGGAAGTAATTTAAATCTCTAACTGTCTGGACCTTTGAAATCTTTGAAGCCAATATTAAATAAAATATCAGAAGAAATGCTAAGTGAAAACGTAAAGGTGGAAACATTTTTATTGATGGTTTAAGAGTTTATAAGAATTGATTAGTAACTGATTGACCAAGGGAGAATGAGAGAGTAATATCAACTAGCTTCCAATCAATTGGGGACTATACTGAACGATCCTAATATTTATGACCTTTACAGTAAATCAAAGAGCAATTTGAGTTCATATGGACTATCTTAAATCTAATTAGCACATGGTCCTAATTATATCAACCTGCCATCACCCTAAAAATCTGAGGCCCATTCCTAATAAATGAAATAAGAGATAAAAGAGCATATAAAACCAAAATACCTCAGCAGCAAATATACCTTCTAACACAAAGAAGAAAGAAAATCATCATAATGAAATTAGTAATATTAATATATTAATGAAAGGTCTAGAATAAGTCCTTGAGAGGCATAAATAGTTGGTGTTTTATCATAGGGGAAAATCTTTACAGAGTGGAGTAGCTTTAATTCTTAGATAGATAAATATCAAAGGAAGTAAAGATTTTGAAAATTTGGAGGTTCTTATCGTAGAAAGAGCGGTTAATCCGAGAGACATCAATTCAGGTGACCTAGCATTTCCCGGTGGAAAATGTGATCATCACTAAAACAGCCTCTAAGCAGCTATTCGATAAACCCGTGAATAGATAGGACTTAACCTTATGTAATCGAGCATTTATCTTGGTCCATTTCCTTAAAACATGATGGCCCGCCATACTTCCTAGCAAACTATCCTTTGGGTTGCCGTCCATATATTCAAACTAACAAATAATTCTTCCCTTTATCCAAACCCAACATAGATTCAAAATTGTAAATGGATTCCATTATCAATGTTACTATAACTTGACTCGAGATATAAAGATCATGTTTTAGAAATGGAGAGATTATAACACTGGAGATATATACTATTTGTTTAATATGAGAAGAGGTTTATAAGAATATAAAAAGCGCGGCTTTTCCTGCTATTGATTTAGGATTTGGTAAGCCTCTCTGGGGCCTTACATTTGGATTTATGGTGAGAATATTGAATATTCTCTGTATGGTTCAACCTGTTCAATCATAAACTAAGACAGCTATAAAGAAACTATTCAATATAATAACAAACAATGTTACAATTTAATTCCACTAAACCAATTAAAGATCAAAATAAGTCAGGATATAATTTTTGTAGTACTACACAAAAATGCGCATATTGAGAGGTGCTCCCACATGGTCCATTCTACCTTCTTATACAAACTCGCGATTATGATATAAAAATATAATTGTACATTCATTAAATCCCTTTTAAAAATATATTATAAAGGGAAAATCGATATCACATTTCTTTCTCTATAATTATAATAAAAAATGCAACAATCACAACATCTTTTGCCACCTCAATCAATAATTGCTCCTCCTCCATAATTAAGTGCCAAATAGATGGTGATTTAGCTATAAGGGGTTAAAAATAGATCCTAGAAAGTCGTTAAAAAGTTGAAAGAAAGTTTCACTAAGTTTATGTAAAATGGATATCGTATTCCTGAAGCAATTGTTAAAGGAAATAATGAAGCAAAATGGTATCCTGGTATGATTCCCTCTAGTAAAATATTGCATGAGTTTAATAGTTTAGAATGTCTCTAAGCACATAACAACCTCAAAGAATTTAGAGATAACTCTGATGCACCTTAAGATATTCTTCAACCGGCGGTCAAATATTAGTTAGAAAAACAGGCCGAATATAACAACCGTTTCAAAAAGGCATATGAAGAGTAACATGGGTATTTGTGTACCAATAAAAATCAATAAGAATACAGTTTATAAGGAGCTCCCTGCTGGGGAAGAATTATTAGCCATGAAACAATGCTGATGGAAACTCATTGCCCAATTGATACTATCCGAGTGGTTGAAAAGACTTTGCAATAAATTAGATAAAGAAAAATGAACTTGTCAAGATTAAGAAAACAGTTAATTTAAGATAAAAGTTGTAAGAGCTTAAAGAAAAAAGATTGTCTTTTTGAATTATAATAAAATGAATATTTCTTGGTTTCATGAGGATCAGAAAGAATTCTGATATTTTTAGGAGGCACGAATCGTCTAGGCATCTCTCTCACGGCCTAATTTGATCAGAGCTTGGAAAAGATGGTCATAATATTTCCTTTTGTTTGAATTAATGGCGATTGCTTATTAAAATTATTTGGCAGCTCCTCCCATCTCTCCTTGCATGAATTCAATCACACCTTTTTCAAAATGAGCCTCATCTAGATCAGGATTGATTTGTAGACAGAAAGTGAACACCCTGTGAGCATCCTCTAAACGGTTCAATTTGGTTAGACAGAGACCCTTTTTGATCATGATTTCATAATTTCTGGAGTTAATAGCCAACACTTTATCGAAGCATTAGATAGCCCTCTTATATTCTTGCTTGATGTATTGATAGTTTCCTAGGATAATATATGCCTTTTCGTTATATCTTTCAGGTGGGATCTTGCTTCTTAGTTAGTGTTCAACTTCATCAAGTTTGCGCAGATTTAATAATAGTTCACACTTATTAAGAATACAATCCAAATTCTGTGGGGTAAGAACAAGGCAAACATTGTAATTGGTTATTGCATTCAATTCGTTTCCCTTTAAGTGCGATAGGCAGATAGCTTTTAAGTTATACAATTCTGAAACTCTTGGATAGTTTATAATTAGCTCATTGGCTTGTTTGACCCCATACTCCCAGTTATTTTACTGAATAGCATCTTTGAGCTAGCGGTATTATTGGTGTGTTTTGACTTCATTGACCATGGTACGCTCCTCTGTCTAATGCAGCACTGCAGTAAGCTATGCCAGGGAAAGCATAGGCTGTGAAGTCCTGAAAGAATCGAAATCATAGGGAGTGTAAAACTGATCAAAACGGGCAAATCAATGTATTTTTTAGTTTGGTCGATAAGCTTTACCATATTGATTTTTAAAAACTTCAGATTATCATTGAAATCCTCTGAATCTTTATTGACTAATCCAGAGCGATCAAATTCTTACATCTTGCGGTAGATGGCTACCAATTCGGGATTTGATAGGTTTTAATAGTTTTTGTCACGCAGTTGATTTGCCACCTTTAACTCATCAGGATGAGACTTAAGCATGAGGAAGAATTGCTTGTTGCCTATCATTTTCTCAATATTTTTGCTCGTTTGATCAAACACATCAAACACTTTAGCTGCAAATTGCCTGAAATATTCTCTCACATACTACACCAGCTTGATTTTTTTCTAGTAGAAACTATCGCTCTTGCCTTTGGAGTATAAGCAGGCTTAGTACTCTTACTAAAACGTGGAGACCCGAAGATAGTGGCCTACCTTGTGATTGTGAAACTGTTTGATACAATCATCACAGGCTCCTGCCTCATAGGCACCGCAAGGAGTGGATATGCAGAGTCTAGTGATAGCTTTTCCATGGGCTCGACAGACAGACTTCTGCATATTAATCCTGGGCCTCTTGCTGACTCGGCTATCTGCCTTGCTATCGCCCTTAAGTTCTTCAACAAACTGATCTTTCATGCTGAGATAGGAAGAGGCCTCATCCTTGTTTTCAGAATATTCATCCTCCTCTTAATCATCATCCTATGAGAAAATGGAAAGCTCCTACTTCTTTTTCATTATTATATCTATCTGTTTTATTTTCAATCTTTTCAATATGGATTAATCCAATCATGAAGAATATTTTATTGAATTCACCTGCCTAAAGAATCATAAGTCAGTGATTGGATGAGGAATAATCAGTAGTTGTTGATTGATTGACCTTATAAAATGTCTGCCTTAGTTGAAGTAAATTGTTTCATTAAGGAGTTAACATTTACTGACAATGCTCAGTCTAGCCTAATTAATCCCTTTATTAATCGATATTGTTAAAGGAAGACATTGTTAGATTAAGTACATAATATATTTAATAAATATGTAAGAAAATCTCACTGTTGATATAGAAGGAGAGGCTATGGTCACATTAAGCATTGGCTAAGATCGGCTGCGCTCAAATTTGATGACCCTCCAAAAAGGCATCAATAAAGTATCGACATAAAGCAAAAAAAATTATAGCTAGCTGCTTCAGAATCACAACATAGTGTCCGCTAATTTACAGACATTCTCATAAACATTATCAAGCTTTATTTCAAGGTATGACCAGATCTCGCTGAAATTATAAAATTTTTACGAAAAGATGAAGGAAATGTAGAACTATGTTTGTGAAAAAGTTGCTCTAATTGAGGATTACGTGCTAACAAAAAAATCTTTTCGAAAATCTGCGGACAACAGTTAACGCAGGATATACTAACTTGGTATTAGACTTGATGAATTAAAGGACAGACTGAACAAACAAGCAGGAGCGATTGCGACTCGTCCTGACAAACGATAAGTGGACAAACTAAAAAAAGAATCACTTACTTTTTCTAAAAAACTAAACTCCTTTGAATAAATTATCCAATAAACTTTTAAGGACATATAATTTCTAAATTACTATTAAACAGCTTCGAAAAAAAACAAAAAACCCAAATCCTCAAACTCGATAGGAGATTCTCTTAAGGAAGATGACAAAAGTGATGAGATCTTCACAGGTTAAATTGACAATCCCGTTAATAATGTTATCTACAACAAATATGTAGCCCATGACTTCAAAGTAGAGGACTCGGGAGATATTGTTAAAGCCTCTGAAGATGTATTTCGAACCAGGAAAGGCACTGGGAAACATAAACCGACTGAATTATTTGGCTTACATGAATTTAAGGTCAATCTTAATTTATAAGTTAGGTCGAACAACGCATCAATACAAAACTGGAATAATTCGAGCTTAAACTCTCCAAGATAATAGAGTTGGAACAATAAAGATAAAAAAAATAAATTGGACAGAATAACCAGGATAAGGCCTACACAAACTATGAGTAGAGGTATAATGAGCAGTAAAATAACATCAAGACCTTAAGAAAAAACATAACAACATTGAATGAAAAGATTAAAATGATGGAGGCTAACAATGGGAATCTGGTATAAAGATTCATCAAGCACACTGAAGATTATTCAGAACAGAAGATCGGCGCCTTTGAAAATAGTTTTACTTAAACTCTAAGTTAATTTATCAATAAAATGAGGCTTGTTGAAGATAAATTACTTAAAAAGCTTGACAGCAAAACCTACGAGGAGTAGAAGGAAGAACAACAGAAAATCAATCGAATGATCGAGGGTGAGTTAGTGAAAAGAGCAGATAAATTATAAATTAAAAAGGCTATCAACTTTCTTGAAAATAAAATAAAAGAACTCATTTCGATAATGGTGATACAGGAAAAGTCAACTCCTGAAGGGACTTTGACTAAAAAGGTAATCAAATGTTTATCGTGCGACAAGCACATTTACATTCAGAATCCTCCTTCAAATGCGATTGGATAAAGCCTGAGCAAAACACAGAATCAATTTAATTCCTCTCAATTATCAAGCTGTTTGAAGCGTAAGTCTCAGATAAACTTTCGTTCAAAAAAGATCTGATCATTAAATTAATTTTACAATCATGAACATTCAATGACATCCAATCAAAAATAATAAGTGGTCAAGTAAAGGCTTAACAGCCTTGTTTTATTTATAAATGTCATCTCTTGGAAATAACTATGAGAGGATTTTGAGCATGTTGCTGGAAAATCATACCTAACATAAAGTTTAGGCTCTGAAGAGGTTGTGCACTCTTGCGGTAGCTGATAGGAGGGATTTCGCACTCTACTCAAGGAAGATTATGATCTTGCTTTAGGCTTAGCTTACTGACGGACAGTCTGTACTCTTGCTCACCAGATTGAAGCACAGTATAATACTCTTATCTTAATCATTGCTCTTATAAGCCAAGCTCCGAGAGAGACAGAACAAATCATGAAGAACAAGCTGTTACCACTTCTTATACCAATGTTAGGCCATCCGGAGGCTCAAGTAAGAAAGGCAACTCACAATGCTATGCTACAGACCGTGAGAACGTATAGATGCTTCGATTTGTTACTAAGCCTGTACCAGCGCCACGGAATTGACATACATGACAGTATGATACAGCAGAAGTCCATCAACTCTTTACAATCATTGATCATTATGTAGACAAAGCAATTGAATATGAGTAGTGAGGAATTCAAAAGGTTGTTTATAAAGTTGTTGGCTGCTACTCGCAAGGAAGACGTGCCGATTAGAAAAGCGTCTGAGCAGTGTCTGATCACTTTGTGCAAGATGCAGGGGATGAAAAATTTTGCCAAGTCACTCGATCCAGAGTACATGGATATCCTTCGAGAGTTCTTTTATAAGCAGAAAGAAATGGGGACATTCAGTGCTGAAGTTACTATAGAAGAATAAAAATTAGAACGCAAATATCTTGAGAAATAAATACGAGATAAACTTAAAGTGACTGTAGAGGCTTTTACTCCTGTACCTCCTCCGTCACCTTCAAATCCAGTGATTGTGTCAGAGCCTCATGTGCATGCCAACCCCGTGAGCATGCTCAAGCAATCAATAGACCTCATTATGCATTAAAAGGAATGGAAAAAGAGATTAGCTTTAGTCTAATAGCTTTATGACAAAGTTGTAAAGACAAAGGGTAAGCCTGAATTCTAAACCCTAGCAGGAAATGTTTTTTTTTTAGCGATTAATTTAATCTCGGATGGGAATTTCAAGGTCAGTTTGTTAGCAGTACGGATCATTGAAATGATACTTGAAAATAAAGGGATGAGGGAATTGGCTGAATCTTCCTTGCCTGCATTTATTGAAAAACTAGCTGACAGTAAACTTTCTGTGAGACAAGCAGTATTTCGCATCTTGAAAGCTGACTACATGAGACAGCCTAATTTCATTGAGCAGCTGCTGATGTTCTTAAGTAAATCACCAAGCTTATCATTAAAAGAGGAGATTCTCACACTCCTTACCCAAGTTTTCACAGAATAGGAATTTACCAAGCCTCGGTTGTAATAAATATTGGAATAAATCGTCCATGTTCTCGATGACCATCGCACCAAACTTAAGATCAAAGCTTTGGATTGCCTTTGTGCCCTTGCAACAAAAAACTAATCTGCATGCATGTTCAGCAAAAGATTCTTGGAAAGTCGAATAAACAAAATTTACTATTAAATGTTCCTTGAAAAAGTAATTAAAATTATGCCTAAAAAACCTGCTCCTGTTTCCAGCTAAATTAATAGCTCGAGAAATGCCACTTCGTCGGTGTGTAATGTCTCTACTCGAAATAAGTATCGCTAATAACCACAAATTACCACCCGCGATAGTATCAAATACTAGTCTGATGTGGACCGACATAGCTAGAGTCAATCCCACAACAAACAGCGAGAAGATTAGATCTTCCTCCCGGCCATAAACAAAAGCATGTTCCTAAAGTAGAAAGGCTCTATAAAGAAAATGGATATTTTAAAAGTTACTTCTAAGTCTTATAAGCAGTAGCATCTAACAAAGTCTTACTCAAAGGAGGAGAGTAACTCTTAGACAAAATCATCACGCCGCTACAAACGTAAATCCTTGATGGATGAGTACAAGAGAACACCGGTTTCACGCATCGTTGAGTCTGTGTAGTTCATGACCATCTTATCCGATCTCAAGCATTAAGACTGGCAGAGTAACTATAACGGATTATTAGCTCTACGACAAGTGCTTGAAAAAGAGGTATCAATGATATCCCCGCAACATATAAAACCACTGGTTCTTGAAGTGACCAGAATTGCTGAGAGTCCTCGATCCTCCTTAGCTAAAAATGCTCTTATGACAGTTGGATAAATGTCAAAATCACTGAACAGGATGATGGATGGAGAGATGGATCTAATAATAGGAAGGTTATTAAAACGTACCATGGATGCTAATCATTTCATTACGTAAGAGGTTAGAAAGTCAATGTTAGCGGTTTGTGAATGTGGCCCTGAAGTGTCTGTTTTAGCTAATCTACTGAGTTTTTATCAATCCAAAAGCCTAGCAATAAAGGTCTGTATCGGACATATCCTTTAAAATCTAGTAGAGATGCATAGGTTTTTCCCTAAGGAAAATGATAAAATTTTACGTATTTTGAACAGTTTCATGGGAGAAGGATGTTCCTAGATTAGAACAATCGCACGCAATATACTGAATAATCTTATAAAGGAGGGTCATTCTGAACTAATAAAGAAGGGAATTTCGGAACAGTATCATAAAAAGATCAATTTAATAAAAACTGTCCCTCTCTAACATCATCCTGAAGAGGAAAAAACCCCCTAACCTAGCAAGGAAAATCAATCTTAGCCTATTTTGTCCTATCCAAGCCAATCCAGGAACCGCAGTAAAATACTGGTGTAAGGTATGCCTCAAGATATGGCCAGACTCTAATAGGCAGTTTCACAGATGGTCGACCCTATTGCCAAACATCGACTTTCGGGCATTGATCTAGGCATGCAACTTTTAAACCGGTACCCTGACTTTTTCTTCCTGCATCGAAGCTTCATGAAATACCTAGACAATCTGAACAAAATGATTGGTGATCCGAACAACCAGGTGCAAAAACAATCCGTTCAGGCTATGCTTCGGGTGATTGGTGTAGCTACTAAAGAGACCTTATCGTCTTATGTCAATATCATCTTTACTGATTTGATAGGCATGCTGCTCAAGGAAAGTGCGCGTTAGGTGTTTGAAGCATATGTCGCTAAGATTGGTCCTACATCAGTGGGACAGTATCTTGTTAATGCTGTGGCATTTGCTGTGCCGAAACTACGAGTAATTATTTTGTACAGACTTGATGCGGACCTTTAAAAATTCATGACAAAGAATGGGTTTCAGAAAAATCTGCTGAACATGATAAGCAGGATGGCAGATGATAACAAGCCTTAAGTGCATTCTGCAATAAGCCAACTCGCTAGAAGATCATATTATCTATTAGGAGAAGAGGCGCTTGGGAACAAGCTCTAAGTAATTAAAAAGCTTTTATGATGAAAGATGAAAGCATATATGGTATAATTTGAATATTATTATGCAGCAAATTGACCAG
Source organism: Lipophrys pholis (assembly GCF_963383615.2). Classification (NCBI taxonomy): domain Eukaryota; kingdom Metazoa; phylum Chordata; class Actinopteri; order Blenniiformes; family Blenniidae; genus Lipophrys; species Lipophrys pholis. Next base: position 27,464 of record NW_028291886.1, on the reverse strand, counting down.
TTTTGCTAGATAGTAGGCTTCAATCATTATGATAGCGGCAAGTTTCTCACAGGATTGCCTTTCCAACCATCCAGGATGCTTATGGCCAGTCTATTTGTAGTCAGTGCTCTAGCAGTGTTGAATCTTATGACTGGCTCATTATATTCTTTGCTATGTATCGGGCTTCCCATTCTTAGCACTTTTTACAGATTGTCCGCCAAAGTGACTCAGGAACTGAAGAGATCTCTTTGCTACTGGATGATATTCGGGGTTATATAGATAGCAAGGCATGCCGTTCCAAACATTCCACTGAACGTAGCAGTGCTTTTACTTATTGGTTTACAATTACCTATATGTAGACCTATGTAGTAAATAACATAAAAGCTGACTACTATAAGTGAAGACTCTTTTCACAGGAGAGGAAAGGCCTTCATTTTAAGCGGTATATCTGATATTGATAGTATCATCAATAAATATTAATTCAGTCTGATCTTTGATAAATTATTTATTCATGGCTTCTAACCTGATGCTTTTCAAGAAATGGCCTAGATTGTCTGATTCCTGTATCAACATGAGGATGATGGCCATTGCATCCTCTCTTCAGTAACTGCAAACAGTGGAAATGATATCGAAATAGCCTGTAACAAGTGAGTTCAAAAAATTTTACTTCAAAAAGCATGAATGGTCCTCTTTAAAATAAAAATCTATAGCTCCTCCTGACAGACTCCTCTTCGACAGCGCACAATCATTCATCCAATATTCTCCCACCACCGATCGCAAATGGCCCCTTGCTCTTAAAGTAATTTGCTGCCAACCCTCTCTCAACACCACCACCATCTTTCCCTACAGCAAATAACTATTTAACTGGCTTTCAAAAGCCCATCTCATTCTCATTGACAACGAATATGATTACTGCCAATTGACAAAGCACTATGGCAAGCAGCTACGAATGGCTCCAATCACATACTTCGCAAATAATGTTGAGATATTAAAGAGCAGGGTAAAAGAATAGAGTAGGAGATCCGAGGTGGTGATAAATGGATGTTTTGATAGAAGAGTGCGTGATATCGTTGATAGGATGGTAAGCTATTTGTAGGAGAAATAGATTATGCTGCATGTGCATAATTGGCCTAAAGAGATATAAGAATATCATCATCGCTGTATAAAGATCATGCCAGTTTCAACCGCTCTATAATTGAACAAAAAAACAAAAGCGTACATCACTTTAAGCAAGCAATCAGATCCATTTGTAATAGACGCTATGATATAGAATATATAAATTATAGCCTCTGCCTCAGCAATGCTAGGCTTTGCTTGTGAATCAGGCATTCAATAAATTTTGATCAAGACCAGGAGTAGATACTACAGTGATAAGTCTGAGCTCACTCCTAAAGAAGTATAGGATAAGAAAAGAGTATTAGATTGTTATTTCAAAGAGGAGGGGAAGGAAGAGTTGCTAAAGGAATTAACCCACCCAGCATGGGTTTATAAGGAAGCGGGATAGATTGTAGGTATGTTGCTGTAGCTGCCAGATGCCATGCCAGATAATAGGATAAAATTGTGCCGGTAGATAATCCTAAAGAAGTTCAGTAACACCTAAAACAGTAAGCTTCTTGATCTGTATTTAGGAAGGGCCTAACTATAAAAAGAAAAAATTAATCTTAAAACCGTGTGAATTATGTCATTTTTTGCATTTCATTTTAGGATGGCTTTCTTGCAGAGAGGGCATGAGCCAGTTGTGCCTAGCCATCGATCAATGCATTATTTGTGGAATTTGTGCAGACAGGGTAAAACACGTAGCTTTTACTTTGCTCGATAGTTACAAAGGCAAATGGTGCAATTTTAAGACTATTCTTTGAGTTTTGGAACGGATGATGCTACTTTTCGAGTTGAGTTTCTTGTGGTTGGTCGCTTTAATTTTTAATATAAGACTATTGGTATTTGATTGATTTTGTAGGTAGAGAGTGGCGGCTCAGCTTCTTATTAGCTTTAATCTATCAGGTTTATATCGTCAGAATATTCGTTTTCTTCTTAGAAACTGTTGAAATCTGAATTAAAATCAGAAAAGTCAGAACATTCTCCACTTCTAATGTTTAATTCCAATCCATTGCTAAAGTCATGAGTCAATTTAATACCAAACTCTCCGATCATGATATCCTGCCCGATCTCTACTCGTCCTTAGGGAGAAATGTTGATCTCTCCTCTGAAATGGTTATGTTATTGTTGCAGTCTGAAATGAGGGGCATGCCTCCTTTGCGGTTATAGTGGTCTGGGATGCTGCATATTGCTAAAAATATGCAGTCGGATCGAACTATCAGGTCTTCTATAGTGCTGGGCCTGTCTTCTTCCTCTTTCCATATGATAATTTGCTTATTATTTTAATCTCATGTAAAGACAATTAGTTCGTATTGATAAGAATAGATTCTTTAGGAGCTTAATTATAGCAATATCATTTATTATTATTATGGATTTGGAGGAGTTGAGGAAGAAGGCGATTGATAGTGCAGAGGAGTTGGCGGATAAGCCTAGGTTTGCTCTCTTTAGCAGCAAGCCTCCTTTGTTTCTTGGGGAGGGGCAAGCTGTCCGCAGAAAATTTAGGAACTAATAGGGCAAAGTCATAACGGAACTCAGAAATATCCAAGCTGGCTCCATGAAAAATATCAACGGCACCTTTTCCAACTTCTAATACATCAATAATCCATGCACCAAGAAGCTCAAGCCTTCATAGCTCTAAAACTTGAAGGAAAGAAAATAGCTTGAAAATAAATTTAAGGCACAAAATTACTACCAATCCATGTATTAATTCTTACCATAGATACACTGGAGCATATCCGTATGAGCCGATGGGATGGTAACCCAAAAAAATGAAGAAGCCCTATGAGATTTTAAAGAATATCACCTCTATGTCATCCACCAGAGCTAACTAATTCACTCACAAATTTCCTGAACACATGGACAATTCCTATGGAAAGAGGAATAAAATCTCTTCTGCTCCAAAAACATTTTTGAATTCACACGGCGGAGAGTATTTTTCAACTAATATTGAAATATTCAACTAGGACAACTACCCGTCCAAAGAAAGAAAACTTCGTAAGAATTAAACTTCGGGGCCGATGTAAGTATTTAAATATACCAGCCCTAATAAAAAAGGTTGGATGGGCACCTTGGGCAAATTCCCTGAGTACATTGGAGAACCTTTGAAGAGAATTCTCAGGAAACCGAAAGAAGAAGGTATAAACCCAGAATGGAAACCAAGAAGCCCAAATAGTCAGGTCCGTCCAACTCCATCACTGGCGGGACACAGGATGAACATTATCCGTTAGTTAAAATGAACCATTATATATCGTATATCATACCTTCTCCCTACCATGCAAAGGGATCCCAGCTCTTTTCAGCCCAACTACCCCAGTATATATATCAAAAATAAATATTAGGATTACAGATATGAAGTAATCATTTGTGATGCGCATACAGGTTAAGCATCCAAGTGTCTACCTCACAGGCTCGTTTTTTAGATTAGTTCATGCTTTGCCGAATGTGAATGAGACATTTGTGCTGTGATCTTTATAACTTATAATTCCTGTGTTTCAGTCTTTATAAAATCTTTTTCTTCTCAAACGAAAGTTCAATATTTGGTAACATTACCTTTTTATACCGGACGCTCTCACTTCTCATGCGTTATATTTTGGTTTAGGCTAATAGATGATCTGAAGGCCAATCTCCATTCTCTTGGATATCGCGTTTGAATTATTCCCAAATTTATTAAATTAAAAGAACTGACTTACAGTATACTAAACTATCGAATTCCAAAAGCTATCCCTAACCCCTTGCTACACCTTTGATCATCCATCCTCTGCCTATGATTCTTTTTGTTGTTTGGAACTCCCCCTTTAGCACAAAATAAGCCCCTTCAAGAATCCTACCTCTCATCACATGTATTCGCTTCATCTTGGTAGCTAGCAAAGGTAATCTTTTCAACAGTCTTAAACTACCAGCTTTTTTTTAATCATTTTTCACAACTAAAACAGGCTACTTGTAAACTCCCATTATCAAACAGCTCGTGATTGTCCGATAAGGATCATAGACAACTTTGTCTTCACCTAGTGGCAAATATGCCTGTTCTTATGCTATTGGGCCAACTAGTTGGAATGAGATGAGCTGTCTTTATTGATAAAGCTAATCGTTTGGACGGTCTTTGATAACTAGGTAGTTTTCAGCCCGTCCTGTGAGCAGCACACCATACCATTTCCTTTATTGTTGATTATCTCTGGTGATGAATTATCCTGCCTCCACTATATGTAGCCTAGATTTGGCAACAATCTGCCGTAATTCTTCTTCTCCTACGCAAGAAAATATGTCCAACCCTATAATGAATCTAAAGATAACCTGTTAATACAAAATTGGCTCTTCCTCACGCCTTCTACTAGCCTGGACAAGCCACCTCAAATCCTTCTAAACCTCCAGATCCAAAGGCCCCATTGCTCTAGTCCAAAACTCCCTCCCTTGCAAACTGGGTAGCATATATAATTAAAAGGGATGTTATTGATCTTATAACGATAGTGCATTAGTATATTGTTCTGATCTCAGGGAATGCTGATCTGGATTTAAAGCATCAAAGGTAATAATTTCAAATCATTATTTAAGTAGTCGAATTTTTACTTATGTTAATAAAAAACTTAAATTTGATGTCATTTTTTATCAGCTGATCATTCGATAAGCTTCATAGAGGAATTTCATATAGGGATGAAATCCTTACTTAGTTGTGCAGTTACCTTAAATCCAACCTCTACGAAGAGGCAATGTAGCAAAATCTCCTAATTACTGACAAACATCAGAGTAGCAACTCACCACACATCCATCCACGATTATAGTTCCTGAACTTGTCAATGGTGCAATAAAACCTATTTACCACACAGTCGATATTTGAATAACCTTTCTAGGAAGGCATGAAATTCTTTAAATTTCAATACCTACAGCAACTTTGCCAGCCTTAATGAACTGCCCATCTGACAATTGTAGAAGATGATTTGGGGTTAAGGTAAGTTTAGCATCTTCAAAATGAAGTTGTACAAAAGCAGTAGGTTGGATTTTATCCATGTGAATAAATGCAACTATTTTGTCTGGAACTGATCCTTTTTAAGATCAAACCATTACTTCATCTCCAATTTTAATTTATCTTAATGAACTTCGAATTCCTTTCGAATTAAGCACTGTACTGTTCAACTAGAAACAACCTTTTTATTTCTCTTTCATCTTCTAAGGACTTATTATTGCTGGGGTTAACTTATCCAGTATATTAAACAACTACTTTTTAATATATTAAGGCCTGTTCTTTCTGGCAAGAAGATATGTCCTTGGCCTGAATTTACCCTTCTTATAAAAAGTCTCGCTTAACTTTTAATAATAAGCTTTCATCTCTGTCACATCATCTCCACTTAAGAGGTCGATATGAGTGAAGATGATCGAAATGTTATTTCCCATTTATTCAGGGCTATTGTAAGCAGACTAAATAAGTTGTATTGCCTCCAGGCTTATTTTATTCAGTCTTTTATTCACAGCATTGAAGCAGATGCACATTTTAATCTTTGGTGAATTTTTGAATGTTTACATCCATTGACTTAATAATTCTTCGATCGAAATATCAAGGTCTCCGAAACCCGGAGTATCAAACAGTTCAACATTCCTTCCAAAGATTTACACTTTATATGACTGTATCTTTTTGGTAATCCCCTCTGGATCATCCCCAACATGTATACTCATATTTCCAGTGATGATCTTCAGGCTTGATTTTCCAGATCCGGTATCTCCAACAAAAACGATTTTCTATGTCTCCATTTTAGTTTTATTTATTTATCTTGCAAGTCATTTAATAAGGATTTGCAAGTCATACTAAAATTTAATGTTAAAATTATTTAAGTAAACCACAATCAAACTTATTAAGATTACTAAGGTTTAACTGGATACATTAATTGTATGAAAGTGATATGAATTTAAGGCTATTTGGAATTCTTAAGTCAATCCATCCTAATTAACAGCACTTCAAATAAATTTGATCAAATCCTGATACAAACTATGGCTTGTATGAATCTACAAATAAAATCTGATTGATGTATGGTATGATAGATTGAATGAACTGATGTAAGAGAAGAAGAATAAAGAGAGGTAAAGGCTAGTCTGGGATTTTCACTCCATTCATCTTAATTTAAAGCATTTAATTCTCAGACTAGTCTTTAATTTAGTTATCCATTATTATTTTATTATTTGACTCGTCCTTTTGTATGGTGGACTAGTTGGAATGGACATTGAGAGGTCCAGATCAAGATGAACCGTGGGATGAGGAGGAAATTGTACGAGTATCTTGCATAGTAAGCGCAATGATCAGCTGTCATGGAATCTGAAGCAAGTATCCTTTACTTCCAACCCAGCAACTTTCTCAGATTCCTGACTAAAAATGATTTTAAAATTAAAAATTCTGTTAAGCTCAAACTTTAGTAAAGAACTTTTATCTGCCTATTAAGGCTGAATGTCCATCATTCATTCATTATTCAATAACGAAATTATTTACGGCAAGGCATAATAAATTATTTCTATAAGAGGAAAAGTCAAAATTTAATAGGAGTTGCTTGTATAGCGATAGATTAACGAATAAAATAGTTTTTTAGAATTCTTAATAGCTAATCATTTGTTAATTTATTCGAGGAAGCATTAGCTTCCTTTCATCCTGAATGATCTAATATTTTATATTTTTGTTTTTATCTTCTCTCGGTTCCTGACTGACTGCTTTTTTCGGATCACATTGCTTATTAGAACTGGCTTCTGATAGCCTTCATCTCTTCTAGGATTGTGTGCGAGAACTCCCTTCTGATTGGGGATCATATATTACCTATCTAGACTGCTGGCAGGATCCTTTTATATCCTTATCTCCTTATTAAAAGTTTCTCTCCATTGCGGAGATCTTCTATCTATATCTTATTAGTGTGTATCTGAAGCAATTTGATGATCTAATAATTCCTTCTGCTCAACAAGCCTTAACTATTCCATTAGCTAGGCTCGCTCAAGTTTTATGTTTTCAATAATGGTCTTCCTTTTTTCAATGACTCCTCTTTTGCGAATGACAAACTATCTGAGTCTTAACTTCTCTTGCTATTGGAAGTTATTTAAGCGTTGGTATTCGGATTTGGCCTAATCCAATTATTCTGTGACTATCTTCTGATAAATCTATGAAGCGTTCATGAAGTTCTGACTGTGGACGAGATGGATCAGCCGGTTTCTCATAAAAATACAATTCTTAAAACTTTATTCATGAATTTATTTGGTTCATTTGTCTGATGCAGCTGCAGTTGGCCACAACATACTCCTTATGTCAGGGAGACTGTCAATATAGCTGTGTTCCAATCTAGTATCCAATGTATTTTTACATACTATCGTCCCAGATTCACTGGTCAATTAAACACCTCCCAATACATTCTCTTTTCCCTCTCCAGGAAGGTAATCATTATGATCAACCTTCAACTCAGTCTTAGGAAAGTGACTGATATCCTCTCCCTTATAAATATCCTCAAACATTTGATGACAAGTAGGAATGATCCGCTCGACTTGCTGAGCATCCTGCCTTCTGCATTTTATGATCACCACAGTCTCTGACATTTTGATCATGCCTTGCACGATCAAAGATTTAAGCATGTTGCTGTACTCCTTTTCATTTTAAACAACGTGCAAGATTTGTTGTTTGACTTAGCCTTTAATTTATTCAGTGAGTTTGTGTCTTGCCTCCATGATTTAATGACGGCTACCATTGATCCTACTACTTTTAGCAATTCTCCAATCAATATTCAACTTTCTGAGCTGGGCTTCATGATGAACATCAGCTCTTTTTTGCCCCTATTTAAGATACTTCTTCTTCTGCTTTTCGAATTCCTTGATGCCCATGATGGATATTTCGAGAGCTTAGTCTCTAGCCTCTTCCACTATGAAATCACGGATGTTTTTGCTCATATCCGAGTCCCCCATTTCTGAATATAATAAAGATTCGTGACTGTATAATATATCTTTTTCTAGAAGCAGATTTCTGGAAAATGTTCATCAATTTTTTTATATGAACAACAGCCTATATTTCTTATTAATGAAACATTCAATTAACAAAAAGATGATCATTTTGTAAGAAAATCAAGCCAAATTACCAACATATCTAAGTTTTATAACAATCTTGCGATCCTCAAGCAAAAGCTTTTATTCCTTAGAAGCCGTAATGTCTAGTTACTCAATAAACCTCTTCAAATTAATTCTTATGCTCCTTATCTAACCCTGCATCATTTTATTTTAACCTTACAGAACCATATTCCCTTTCTTTTTATTCATTTTCACTTGTTACTATCCTTTAACTACCTTAGATAAAGCTGCACGATTTATTTTTGAAGCAATGTAGTTAAACTGTGCAAGGATTGATATTTTTCGGAAGCAGAATCTCGCTGTACGGAAATGGAAGGATTTCAGACTGTTTGTTAGATTGAGGATGATTATTTCAAGTTGAAGTACATGAGTCAGTGCACCCTGCTTGTATTAGTACTAGGTTTAAGCGTAATTCTTAATGGCAAAGAAAGCCCTTGCCTGATGAATAAAAATTTGTTTGATCCTATAGACCTTCGAAAGAGTAAATTAAATTGTACTGACCATTGTATGACACAGCAAAAAGCTTTATTCCTCCTCATTCTACATATTAAAATAACAATGTTTTTTTTGCACAAATACAAACCTGAATTAGCCAAGCCAGCGCTACCTTCAGACGAGAAAGCGCCCTAGTGGTCCTCCAGTTCAGATGATTTTACTGAATATAGGAAGAACTTAACTGATATGAAAAGTGATTAACTGTCAATATAGCTGCCCTAAAACAACGCTCTCAAAAGATCAAGATATTCTTTGTATGAAAAATTCTATTTGAATGCCTGTAAGTAGAAATAGATTGTCCCCATTCTTCAAAGATCAACCCCCAAAAAAACGGACAAAACAAAAAATTCCAGCAGAGTGCGATTTAACCTCGGAACTGAAAATGTATAACCAGTTCCAGTACTGATGAATGCTAATACTAGCGATTGGTGATTGGTGATTGGAAGATTATTTGTAAGAATGAATATAAAATAGTGGTGTTTACTATCAAAAAACATTAAATTTTTGGAGATTCTCACAGGGCATGAGAATATCCCTTTGGTTCATGTTTTTTTATTGCCGAGTTATGTTACTACTTTTGCAGCTATCAAATGTACTCACTTTACTCTTTCTACAAAATTATCCAACAGATACTTTCCTCCTTGTTCTTGAAAGTGTCCTCTTTTTTTCTTTCATTTCATCAAAGGCAAGTAGCTATGGCAGATGACTCATTTCTCCCTTTGAACATCGTTTGCGGACCTCATCAAATATCCTTTCAGCACGGTGATTTTCTTTCAGATGCATAAGTTAGACAGCCTGGTTATACAAACTTATAGTTAACACATTCTTATGGTCGCCAAGCTCTTCCTTTACCTCCTCCAGTAACTTCATACCTTTTCTGCATAAAACCAAACTGGTACGATGGTATCCGTTTACGCTCTAAAGAACACTTTGATTGATATAAGCATCTGCAAGGGCAAATTGATAAGCCTTTTCTTTAGGGTTGCTTTCATACAAATTTTTTGCTAGTTTGTAAGACTGCTTGATGAGAGCCAGTGCTTGGTCAAATTCCTTGATCTCTTTGTAATAGCAAGCCATATTGTTAAGACAAGCTGATCTGCGTAATTTGTCTTATTTCTGGCAACAGAGCATTGCCTTATTAAACAGTTTCTTAGCCTTATCAATCTCACCGATGGCTAGCATCCTGATCCCTTAGTAATTGCACATGTCAGCGGAGTGAGAAGCAACAACCTTTTTACCACTATGAATCGACATGAAAATTTATTTTTTTTCATCATATATTTTATTGTCCAATTTAAAATAGAAAAATATCCATTATCAATCATCGTAGATGACGGCAGGGTCAATCCCACAAAATTTATGGATTTGTGAAAGCAGCCAGTACAATCCTTCATGTCCGTGTTTAAGAGTCTAGGTCAGTCTTAATGGATCCTACAACCTGACGTTCAAAAAGTTGATATGCTCTGGAACGCTAATAATGATAAGAGGCCAAATTGCTTCAAAACATTCTACCAGGGTGCTCCTTTTCTTGCTTTCTCGATCATGGATGACGATATATTGACTATCAAAAGCTCTTATCTTCAGCAATAAATCATAGCACGAGCGCATATCCTTTATAGCTTCTTGGTCCAAGTACTCTTTATAGTTATTGATCTTTTTCCTGTTTTAAAGTACCATGAGGATTGACTCTTGTTGAGTCTGGTAAAATTAGAAAGCCATGTTCAATCCTTACTAGTCAATCTACTCGATCTTGAGAGGATCGATGACCTTTGGACTGTGCTAGGGGATGACACGGTGACAGATGTGATAGGAATATTTGTAGTGCGAAATGGTCATGAATTTTTTCCACTCCACTTGGATCAGATACTGCACCATGGGAAACAAAAGAGTGCCAAGGTCATCCTTATTCATTTTCCTAAACTCCCGCATGAGAGCACGCCACGTCTCCACAATTACTGCCTTCTCCCTTTAATGCTCACTGCTTTTAATCACCTTTACAAAACTGTTATCGATCAAGAAGCTAAGATCTTCCTTATTTGTAGCATGGGAAATAATATTATTAAGTTTTCCTTTAAGTAGCAGTCCTACCTTTTTGGATGGAACCCATGCCCCACTTATAAGGATACCTATTATTTCAGGATTGCCGTTCTAATCATAGATGATCAGTGGGCCTCCTGCCATCCCTACTGTACATTCATTGTTTACTTGGAGAATGAATCCATGTGAACTTCGGAGTGTGGCGATCGAATAATGAATCTACTTAGAACGTTCTGGATACCCCATTAGTATGTACTGTTTGACCATACTGACGTTAGGGTGAATGACCCAACCCGGAAGTTTCCATGGCCTTGTACTTACCAACATGAAGAAGGCGATATCATAGGGTACATTGATCATACTATCAATGAACTGATAATCCTCCTTTTTTCGTTCAAGCTATTTATTGTCCATGTATATTCCCACATAGAAATCGTCTCCTTTCTCAATGTAGATGTTCTTCCCACCATCAAACATGAACTTGGCAGTCATGCCTATTCCTATGATGTGGTATGGATAGATTACTATCGACTCTTAAAAATTTTAGTAGAGAGTAGCAGTTCCAATTATAGGACTGACCACTTTTAGCACCATCGAGTCAATGGTATGTCCCAGCTATGATAGATTCGTCTCCAGAGACTAATCGTAATAATAATTCTGGTACAAGCTGTCCGTTATCAGTTGTTAGCCGTAATGTCCTTTCCAATCAATGTCCATTTTACATATTGAAATAAAAACTTGTCACTGGAGAAGCCAATTCTCTAATAGTTTTATTTTTGGTACAAGCTAGCTCTGTCCTATCTTGTTAGCTCGTAGACATGCTTGATTTGTTATCTGCTCAAGAAGACCGTTTTTAGATGTGCTGTTGTCCTTACTAGTAGATTCTAGATAAGCTCTAATCTTCTCAGTTTCCTCCCGAAGCCTCTCCAAATCCCTAAGTGCAGAGCTTGATTCGTCCAGCTATCCGTCCAATTAGCCGAACAAATCCATATTTAATATAGAAAAGCTTCAACAGAAACGCCTTCCCAACCCAAGCTTGATATCGACACTTTAAAGATGATGTTGTCGCTTTAAAAATTTAGAATAATTGTGGAAATTGTACAATTTGATAGAAATGTTAAAAAATCATTTGATATCTTCGTATGATTTGATCATGGGCTCCTTTTTATTTGTTTATGCAGGTTAGTGTAGCTGAATAGACGAACCGAACTTAATGTTCGTTTTTATAGTTTTTGATCATGTTTCTCCTCTCCCCAATTGAATTTTTTTCTAGAAAACAGTTTTACAAAAGATTTTCTTTTATTTTTCCTAATGTGCAATCGGTCTGCCCAACTGCCCTTCATAGTTTTACTTTCAAGTTTGTTAAAAACAGAGATGGCAGGCGAAATGGCTGTTAAAATTTCCATGCTGATTATGCTTTAATCCCTGCACCTTGAGTGTCCTTTAGACCAGCCTGCGAGTGAAGCTGGTCTCCTTAGGAAACAATAGGTGTATACCAAGAGGATCCTAAACTTCTTAACAATTAAGAGTTATTTTACCGCTACAGAATATGCATTTCTTTTCATTTAAAAGTAGAGCATGCATATATAATTTGATATATATTAAATATAATGTTCTTTGATATGCAGATCATAAATAAGATTTCAGGTAGGAGACTATTATGTATGTGCAATCGCTGCCGATGTTATAAGCTGTTATGAAGCAACTTATAACTTTTTGGAATTTCAAAGATAGGTTTATGCCGATCTTTTATTTGCTATATTTGTAGGCTTATTATGGTTAATTTATTAGCCGAGTAGAATCTTAAGCTAAATCAAAATTCATAATCACAGAGTCAGTCTAACAGATAGCAGTAAAACTGTGGGTCGGCGATGCAAGTTATGGTGGATAGAGCAGAATAGGATAGGGCTAGCCTTGCTAGTCTGTGTAATACCATTCTCTTTTGAAATGATGGGATATGGAGGATACATTCTACCGTATTTATGAACAACGAGTTTGCATAGTAGACCAAAGGCTATTGTGTTGAGTTGAAGAACTTAATTGATTTCGTTGGTATATTAAAGAATATTATGGGTTTGAAGCATTAGAGACTTGGCTTCATTCTGAGTTGGCAAAATCTCTTATTCTTATTACGAAAGAGAAACTTACCACCCTGATAAAATCAAATATTTGATCCCTTTTAAGATATCCTCCACCTTATGATGATATGCGAGCCAGACAAAGGTTTGTGGAATGATCTATCCTTTTATCCACTTCAAAACTCCATCATCATTCCTAGAAAACAATTTGACTTTAACAAAATCTTAATAATCACTCGCCTTTAACCCCATATCCAGTAGCATCATCTCCTACTCGAAATATTACTCAGGATCTTAACTCATGAATCAGATAAGAAATGATACAAAGGATTATGACTCATCTTCGTTGATATCTGCGATAATGAGTCTACATACGGATAGTTTTTTAGGAATGGTAAAATATTAATAATAGCAGAAAACATAATATGAAGCACAATTTAAAAGTTTTCTGATATTTAGACTTGGCTTCAGTATTTATAAACCCTTAACTTTATACACCTTCATTTCTCTATTATTATTTTTACTGTATCTATCTTATCGGCTAATCTCTCTCATTATCGAATGAATTCTTCTTTTCCATCTGCATCTCAATTTTTATACAATATTCTTCATATCCTCTGTCATAATTGACCTAGTACCATTAATCGCTGAATAACCTGAAAAATGGTTTGCTTCCAGACAACTCAAAAAGCTTATGTGCAACTGTGCATAACAGCCTGAAAGCCAGAGAGTTTTGCTCTATGGTTTATTTGGTATCATCTAAGTTTTATAGTCTTGTTATCACTTTTATTAACAATGATTTTGCTTAATTTTGTGTCGGTAAGTTTTATTGATCTTACTCGGTAAAGGCAACTCCCATGCTGAGAGTATCTGTGATTTGATGCTGCTCATGGCTCTGTCTACTTTATAGTTATAGGTAAGCCATATAAAAGTTTTTGCTAGCTGATCTTCGGTTGTTTCCACACAAGTAGATAATCGCCTTTCGTTTAAAACAATGTCTATACTTTCAGGTCTTAATAGTCTTTAGTTTATAATTAGACATTCAACAGAATCAGCTCCATTATCAAAGTCAAATGCTGTCCTCTTTTTCTAAATTCATGTATTTTTATTAAATATAATTAAATGAATGGTCGGAATATGCGCAGGGCCAAGCGTCAGAGGGGTTGGGGTTGGGGTTGGGGTTGGGGTTGGGGTTGGGGTTGGGGTTGGGGTTGGGGTTGGGGTTGGGGTTGGGGTTGGGGTTGGGGTTGGGGTTGGGGTTGGGCAAGATCTATAAACTCATAGAAAGAACCCTCTGCGTCAAGAACTGCAATCAAAAAAGGCTCTCCTAATGAAAATAATTCCATTAAGCTTCAAAACAGGTTGAAGATAAAATCATAAAGAGGACCTATATAAAAAAGAGGGATTTCTGTTATTGTGGGCAATAAAAACAAGTAGAGCGCAAAGAAATCACAAAAAAGCATGAGTGCTAAAAAGAGCCAGCGAGAAAGAGAAAAATCACTTTCTTCTCATAAAAAAAATAACAATAAACAGCAATAACCAGTTAAATCAAAGAGGGATAAATCCTTACTCTCCAACAAATCTAAATCTCAATCTGCCAAGAAGAAAATACTCAACAAGAAAAAAAACAGTATTGACAAATCTATAAAGAACAAAAACCCTGACAAAGCTTTAAAGAACAAAGCAAAAGGAAGTGATCGCAAGTCGATTGCCAAGAGCACAAGTAAAAGCAGGAAAGGGAAGGAGCCTAAAGAAAAATAATTAAAAAGGAGAAGCATTAATGTTAGAGATGAATCTATAGATTCAAAAAGAAAGGGCAGTATATCTTCTATTAAACTTGACAAGAACAAAAATATTAAACCGAGAAGCATAAAATTAAATGATGCAAAAATAAATAAAAAAATTAGTCAGAAAGGATAAAAATCTGCAAAAAAGAAATCTCCACCCCGTAAAAGCAAACCAGCTGGTAGTTCAATAGCCAGCTCGATAATAAAGATCAAGGGGAATAAATCAGTAAAAAGGGGTAGAAACCTAGCAATCAGTCCGCATCTCAAGCGTAGAAAAAGTTCATTATCCGCAGATAGTCCCAAGAGGAAAAAGAATAATTAATCTTTTTCTTAAGATTAAAATCCAAAACGAAAAATAGGTTCTTCTGCAATAATGAATACAAAGGGTAAGAAGAATCGAGATAACGAATAAAAGCGATCTGTTGAACTCCCTCCAATAAGCACTGAAGTACACATAGCTAAGCCAGAAAAAGACAAGCTGCTTATTCAAATAATAAAGAATGACAAAGAAGTATTATTAGACATATGTGAAATGATCGTGTCAGACCATGACCAAAATTATGTTTCGACAGTATTCCCTGAACTTCAAATTTCGGGCTAAAAAACCCAGAAAGCAATCCTCAACCATTCTTTCATTAAAAGTTAGATCACTCTTGAACAACAAGCTTCCATCCTTACTCCTAAGAAGTTATTGTAGATGTTAGATAAGCCTTTGAAAGCACAATTCAAGGGGTAGATAATGGTACTGAAGATCTAACTTGAAACTCGTAGTAAAGCACGTATACTGGGTGGACTACTACAAGTGAGTATAGGTGGCAAGGAGATCTTTCTCCAAAGAATCTTCGTTTCAAAGATGTTTAGAAGAGTAGGATACGGACCATTCATGCTACTCTCAGGAATCAAAGAAGCCTTATAAAAATAGAAAAAGGACAAGGCTATTCTAATCCTGCCTTAAATACTGTCACGATAAGCAGAAACGCTATCAAGTCTTGGTATTAAAGCTGAAACAAGCATGGGTCAGTTCAGTATACTCTCAAGAAATAATCCCTACTTTCTATTTTAAAGAAAAAAACATGAAACATTAATCTTCATTACTTATCACCCATTATTATTGCAGAAGAGTGCCATCCAGCCGCTATGCTGTGAATGTTCTTACCCTTCTTGTACAAGAATGGAGAAGTCGAATATGTGCGCTTTTTGTTACCCAACTGACCGTACTAGTTGCCACCCCAAACCATTATAGCCCCTACATTAAGCTTAGCCATGCAATGGTCCATTCCACATCGCAACATCTCCACCTCCACCTGCCTCATCTTTCCTCTTTCATCCTTGATCTGGTAGTTCGACAGATTATCGATTTTGCTTATATCAGAGATGTGCGAGACACAGCCTGTCCCCAGCTGCCCATGCAAGTTGATTCCAGTTGAGTAGCATTCGAATTAACCTGTTCTGCGATTATGCCCTCCAATTATCGTGAAAGCATCACCTGCTCCAATGTGCTAAGCGTTGAGTTAGTCGATATTTTTGGAGAGTTTGACAGGTCTGCCAGTGGCCAATAAGGGCATGGTAGCAGTTGAAAACTATTGTTAGTGAGAGAGTTGCAGATACGAGTTACTACCCCAACCATAAACATTCCCATTTTAATCTACCACTACAGTATGATTACCTCCACATGCAACTGTCCTAATTTTGCCAATTCCCTCAATCTTGACAGGATATTTAACCCTCTTTTCTTCGGTAGTTATGATGCCCAATTCAGAAGAATTTCCGCACTGTCCGTACGTATCATCCCCCATTGCGAATATAGATCCCTGCTTGTCTAGACAGCATATGTGATCTCGTCCAGATGCAATGAATCTGATGCTTTGTAAGGCTTAAATTTTCCTTCTTTTGGAGGAATCGATTGATGCACCTGCTAATTCATCATTGTCATTGTAGGAGGCTGAAATAGGCCATTGATATATATTGCCTGAACTGGCTAGGGCAAAGAGATATCCTTTAGTAAATGTAACTTGGATAGCTATTCCTTCAGATTTAGGTAGCTATAATGTTAGTGGTTGTTACCGGGTATGATCATTGATCTTGTCAGGTAATGCCATAGCGAACAGAGGTTGTTTCCTAGCAACATACAATTTCCCAGATTCATCAATCACTGCTTAAAAAAACTAGCCAAAAAAGATGTCCCTGATTTTCATTTCCGAGTAGGTGTTGATTTCCTTGGGCTAAAAATTGTCAAATGCCATTTTGGAATCGGGCCTGGGTTGGTAGAGGCCATTTCCCCAGATCAGAACTTTTTTTGTGAATTTGGGATTACTTGAACATGACAGGGGCTATCAAAGAAGCGGCCAGCATACCTGCTATTTTCATGTACCTTAATTTTGTTGTAATTAGATTAATTTGTTTGACTGAAATATTTATGAAATAAGTTTCTCATCCTGACAGATTCAGCTATTAATGCAGGTGGCCAATCAACTCCGTATCTGATCTGTCAAATAAATGAGCTCAATTGAACAAACATCCTATAATCAATAATCATTTATTCATGCAGGATGATTATGACCATCTAGTGCAAGTCATATAAGAGATCAACCCTCTCTTCCATAAAAAGAGAATTCGCTGCAATTGTACATTCAACAACTAAATCATCTATTTGCATTAGAATTCCTTCAGATGCAACATGTGTATAGGTAGCCGTCGAACAGAGGCAGATACAATTTTTTAACTTGACTTAATCCCTTCCCAAGTAATTGAGAAACTTGCCATGGAAAATGCTCGATCTCTAGGCAATAGACAAGTGAACCAGATGTGTGATGATCTTCTATCAATGATTCAATAGTACAGATAAAAGGCTTTGACAAGGATAGCTAACATCAAAAAACCTAATTAACTCTGTGAACGAATCCTCAACATCAATTCGAAGGTAAAAGAAAAATTGTACATGAAGATGCTACGGAAGGTTATTTACAATTGAGGGCTAGTAGACTAGCTATGGATTCATAATAGGAGGCAATCTATCAAAGAGTCTAAGAATAACTGCGTGAAGCAACAGAGTGGGTCAGACATGATATATAAAAAGTTAAAAACATATTAAACATAAAAGATACAGCAGTATAGCCACCTTAGCCAGTGGCAGATCCAGCAGTACAGCCACCTTAGCCAGTGGCAGATCCAGCAGTACAGCCACCTTAGCCAGTGGCAGATCCAGCACCTCAACAAGTGGCAAATCCAGCACCTCAACAAGTGGCAGATCCAGCACCTCAACAAGTGGCAGATCCAGCACCTCAACAAGTGGCAGATCCAGCACCTCAACAAGTGGCAGATCCAGCACCTCAACAAGTGGCAGATCCAGCACCTCAACAAGTGGCAGATCCAGCACCTCAACAAGTGGCAGATCCAGCACCTCAACAAGTGGCAGATCCAGCACCTCAACAAGTGGCAGATCCAGCACCTCAACAAGTGGCAGATCCAGCACCTCAACAAGTGGCAGATCCAGCACCTCAACAAGTGGCAGATCCAGCACCTCAACAAGTGGCAGATCCAGCACCTCAACAAGTGGCAGATCCAGCACCTCAACAAGTGGCAGATCCAGCACCTCAACAAGTGGCAGATCCAGCACCTCAACAAGTGGCAGATCCAGCACCTCAACAAGTGGCAGATCCAGCACCTCAACAAGTGGCAGATCCAGCACCTCAACAAGTGGCAGATCCAGCACCTCAACAAGTGGCAGATCCAGCACCTCAACAAGTGGCAGATCCAGCACCTCAACAAGTGGCAGATCCAGCACCTCAACAAGTGGCAGATCCAGCACCTCAACAAGTGGCAGATCCAGCACCTCAACAAGTGGCAGATCCAGCACCTCAACAAGTGGCAGATCCAGCACCTCAACAAGTGGCAGATCCAGCACCTCAACAAGTGGCAGATCCAGCACCTCAACAAGTGGCAGATCCAGCACCTCAACAAGTGGCAGATCCAGCACCTCAACAAGTGGCAGATCCAGCACCTCAACAAGTGGCAGATCCAGCACCTCAACAAGTGGCAGATCCAGCACCTCAACAAGTGGCAGATCCAGCACCTCAACAAGTGGCAAATCCAGCACCTCAACAAGTGGCAGATCCAGCACCTCAACAAGTGGCAGATCCAGCACCTCAACAAGTGGCAGATCCAGCACCTCAACAAGTGGCAAATCCAGCAGTACAGCCACCCCAAATTGATTGATAAAGACCAGTAGTTAATGGTTATTATGTATGAGTGAATGTAATATTAGTTCCAAACAAGCAATTAATTGTCGAACATAGATCAAAGCTATTACTTTATAACAACACTTTTGATTATAGAACTTGATTGATAAATAAAATATAATGAAGGATAAAGGCGAACTAGAAGTACTTGTTCTTTTGCGACCTAGCGAGATTACCAATCGTTGCTTGGAACACAAGAACTGTCAGATCTAACTTTATGACCCTTATAAGAGAGCCCCCAAGCCTCACAACTTTAGGTTTAAAAAGGTCTATGAACCAACTGACCATCAGGAAATGTATGAGGATGTAGCCTAGTCTCTTTCCAGTAGCCTTCAATCCCAGCTACTTATACTGACTGGCCAGCCCAACCAAAAAAGATCAGGATTCGTTGAAGGCAGCAGCAGGATGGTCGACCGAACAAGCGAAAGAAACATTCTCCTGGCAAAACTGATCAGTCGATTGCTAGCAAAGGGCCTATCGACAGGATTGAACATATCATGCTGCTTAATCATAAACAGTATCGAGATCGAAGATCTCTTATCATCAAGGTAAAAGGGCAATACCATAAGCCCTGGGATGGCTCTGATCAGACAGAATGTCATCTCAGATCTGGCTGCGAACAAGATCATGAAAGAAGCATATAGAAAGATGGCTGATATCCAGGGGAGGAGGGATTCTTCAGATTGTTTCAATTTCGTCATGATCGCCTATGAAAGCGTGGATGAGAGGTAACGCAAGCTGGTCATTATTGATGGGACGAAGTTTCTTAAGGAGGGGAAAGATTTGACAGGTCAAAGAATTCGCAACGTGATGATGAACTATTTTGAAAAGCTGTTGACTGATGCGGTAAAAGCACATAAACAGAAACTAGTCCCATAAGACTGCAATGTGATGAGTCACTTTTTCAGTCCTTCTGCCAAGGTGACAATCCTAGCGATGATAAACCCCTCCTAGTCCAAATTCGAGTAGAACCTGCGCTCACTACAGCTGCTTGAGCGCTGCCAGAACCCCGTGCTTAAATAATCACAGATGGAACTATAGAGCAGCAACGAATACAAATAGTTCATGTAGATAAAATCTGTCAGCACAATTAATAAGATGTCTCAGGCTAATAGTCAGCAGAAGGCAGCACTTGAAAAGCAACTGGCTTTTTACAAAAAGCAGAAGAGCATTTTGAGTAATAAATTGGGAATTGGGGTAGAAAAGCTTTCCTTTAATTAATTACCAAATAAGACGGTCATTGCTGAGGCCGTTGATAAAATACGAAATTTGCAGGAGGAAAACAAAGAGCTCGAGAAGGAGTTTGAAAACCTGAAAAGGCAGATTGTATAGACTGAGGTTGAACACACTTAGTAAAAAGAACTTCTCACTTGTTAAATCATCCGGTTGAAAAAGGCTCTTACCCGTAAGGCCAAGCTCTTCAATTAATAATGCAATGCCTTATCCACGAAAAGGAACATCCTGAAAAAGTACACTTCTCAAAAAGAATAAAGCTACAAGAAACAACTGATCACTTCCAAGCAATAACATGAGATATATCGATGCCGATCACAAAATCTAATTGCCAAGTTGGCACAGAAAAAACAGGATATAAACCACAGTGCATAAAAAAAATGTTTGAATGTCCTTTAAAGGGATTATCAGTCAACGATTTCTCTGAAGGATAAATATTTCGAAGAGCAACTGCAGTACCAAAAAACTTAGATAATGCGCTAACATAAAAATGACTAGAAGACTCTGCGAGCCCTTAGAGAAAGAGTGAAAAACAATTAAAGATAATTACAGCGACTGTTCACAAAGGCTTATTAGAAGCACATTTCTCTTCCTTAAAAAGATTTCCCACTGCTGCATGAATCGATGAGGATTATTTTTGATCAGAGGAGGACAAAAATTAGATAATTGTGCTAGGCATTGTAGTCTCGTAATGAGTTGAAGTAAAGCCCTGAAACTAGCCTGGTGGGGGATGAAAAGAGGTATATTCAGTGGGTGAATGAGAAGAAAGCAGTGTTGAAGGATCTTTTATTGAAATAGAAAAAGACTTAGAGATGATTATACATTTAATAGTTTTGGTAAATACAATTGGAAATTATAGATAGGCTCTATGAGATATAGCAAAGATATGTCAAACCATTCAAACATAACTTAAATGCATGATTTTGAAAGGATGCAATTGCCTCAGTGTTTCATGACACATAACTTTGACTTTGTTAATGATGGGCTGATTATCTGTCAAGGTGTCAACTCTATCTACACCTATGATTTTGTCACCGGTCTGTACCACCTCATCCTTGAGATTCACAGCTCATCCATGTGTAGGCTACCAGACAATAAATTCGCTTTTAGCTCAAAAGGAATCTTCAAGTTGGACCCCTTAACCTAAGAAATCGACTACATACTGTAGATGTACCCAGAAGATCATATAGCAGGGATGGTAGCTAATTAGCAAGGAGATATTTATTATAGTTCTTTAAAGGAGTAGGCGATATTAGCGATTTGCCTTTAAAAGGATGGTTCTTATAGCAAGCCTGTGTAGATTTGTCATGGAAAACTGCCTGACTTGGATAAGGAAATACACCCTGTGGCTATTACTTACAGAAAGGGTATCCTCTACTTCACTGATTTCAGGAACAAGGCAATAATCGGGTTGAACTGCTAAAAAGAGTTTAAAGTATTTTTAATAGCCAATAAATTGATCTCTGCAAAATGCACAAAATGACTAGGTTATATCTCTATAAAGAGAGGCTGCTGATCTGTTAGAACTTGCACGAGTGTGTGCTCTAGTTACTGCACTAAGATAAAAAATATTTGGTTAAAAAAGCAGCCTGGCTTAAAAAAGAGGATAATATCCTGTGGTGCGGATGCATCGCAGCAAACAGAAACCATCTTTACATCCTGGATCGCTAACGACAGGTCATTTATAAACTTGATTGACAGACAGGTATAACACGATATAAATTAACCTCCCGATTTTTATATTATTGATATGAAAGATAAGGTCAATGGATGGATCAAGCCAGTGAGACTGTCAATGGATTTTGTACTTATCTACTACGCATCTTGTTGTATAATTTTTATACGTGAGCATCTGAGTTGAAGGATGGTCGGAGGGATTGATCTTTCTTCTATTTGATCTGCTTCAATAAAGTCTGCTGATGCTTATAGTTGGACTCTTTCATGAAGTTTATTCGCTGTCGCTCGTGCTCCTTGAATTTAAGGTACTAATGAATACTGTACATCCTCCTTCCACATACGGGCTTGCTCTCGGTCAAACTCCTTTTCCGAATCATATTTACGTTGTCTTTCATTGACCTGAGAATCCAGGTATGCCCGAATTTACTCCCTGTGCTGGCGCTATTTTCCCTTTCTGTCCTACTCCCTTTCCTTCTACTTTTGCATGCTCTGTTCAAAATTGAGACGGAGACGTTCGTTTTAATCCTTCATCTAGTCGATTTGCTATTTGACGATGACATCAGTGGTAGACAAGATATTTTTGATCTTCTCGTTCAGCTGCTTGCGATCGTTTTCCTTCCTTTCCTAAATTTCTTTAATCATCCGATTGTATTCCCTTTGTTGGTTGATTTCCTATTAGCGTTATCTCTGCTGCTATTCACGAACTTTGAATTGATACTCCTAATTTTCATGCATCATCTAGCGCAAACGGGCTCGCTCCAGTTCCTTTTTAGATTTCAGCATGTTAGTAGAAGTTTCAATTTCTTCGATGTTCTTCTTGACCATCATCCTGTCCATCTCTTTCTCTCGTTTTTGCTCATTACGCTTTCGGCGGTAATCCATCTTGACCTGCCTATCACGTAAACTTTTCTCAAGTTAATATTTACGTGTCATTTTCTAAAGCTTTTCCTTTTCAGCTTGATCGTAAAGATCCATCTGCTTCTTCTCAAGATCTTAATAGTTCCTTTACAACTATTTTTCATATTCCCTTTGTCTGTTTTTTAGTTCAATCTGATCATCAAGTTCTTTCTTGCTACGTTTTCGAGCTTCGATCTTCTTCGCTTTTTCTATTTCTATTTCTTTGTGGTAGAGCTCAGTGTCGATGTTGATGAGTAAAGCCCATTCTTCATCACTCATGCCGTTATCCCTTCTCCGGATAGGTTCATCATCAGAGAGCTCTTCATCCATAGGGCTTGATCGTTGATTGTCTGCCCTTACTCCTGCTTTAGTTGTTAATTCTAGGCAGGTTTGGAGTAAGAGTCTTTGAACTAGACTTTTGCCTTTTGAGGAACTTGGGGCTTACTTTAATTATTCTCGAAATTTTTCTTGATACATCCCTATGCCACCCTTTTTTTGAGGTTACGAAGGGATCCCTCAGTGACTTTTTCATAATAGAAGAAGTTATCGACTTCTTGCTCGATGAACCGGCGGTTATCCATTCTTCCATGAGCATAATCCCGAAGAAGCCTAGCTTTAATAAGTGTCCTAAGCTCATGGTTCTGCTAGACCACACATGACTTCCGCACTGAATCAGCTAATTTCAACTGGGGAAGTATCTTTTAAGACTGCTGTTTTTGTTTCATAAACAATTGGATATTATTTATGTACAGACTATCAACAAAATAGGCATTCAACAATCTCCTATATCATCATCCAACTATATGGAATCTCCTTCTTCTTCTTGGGAGGGTTTTGCTTTATGGAATATTGTGCTTCTGGTTTGTTATTTTGCTATTTTTTTCGTTCGGTCAATTTGCCTCTTTTCGATTTTTGTTTTGCTAATGGGATTGGAAGATGGTGTCAAAGTCTGAGTGTTAAGTTGGGGTTGGGGTCGTATTGGCTGTACAGGTTTAAGAATTGATTTTAATTTAGGGGTTGGGGTTGGGGGTGATGGTGATGGTAATGGTAATGGCAGTGGTGGTAATACTGATGGTAATGGCAATGATGAAGGAGTTATGAATTTTGGTTGAGGAATTATGGATTTTGGTTAAGGAATTGATTATTGTTTGGGAACCTTATGATTGTTTAGTGCTATCTTTTTATTCCTTTGTTGATTGACCCCAGCCTTCTAAAAATCTAATTAGTTGAATTCATACACCCCTTGGACAGAGATGCTGCCTCCTTTTGCTACGATTTCAGTCTTGGCATCTCTGATAATTGATAATTGCAGTACTTCAAAATGACTCACACCCTATTTGAACTTGGCAATCATGATACTATCATGCCCTTCCTGTTTTATGAATAGTTGAGCAGTAGCGCCTGAATATAGAGAGGCTGAGGTGAGAACCAGCTTGGAAGCAGTCAGGTTTTTGGTGTTGAAGGGCTGATTAGGTTGGAGCATTAAACTGGCATTCATTATAAATCAATCAACTCAGTTTTTTGAGTCTATCTGCTAATTAATTATAGGTCTGCCTCAGAGGCCTTAACCTTTATTCTCGATGATCCATGTCAGAGTGCCAGCATTATAGAACCTGTTTTATCTGGATGTTGAGGGCCTTCCTTTGCTGCCTTTGAGCATTGTCTTTCCAATTCAGAAAAGAACGACTGTACTGATAAACAAAGTACTGCTTATTTCTACTTGAGAAGTTGAATCAGTCTGATAAATGCTAATTTTAGGACTGCTGCTTGCTGGATTGACTTCTTCTTGCTAATGGTAGGCTATGCAGGAGCTTATTGTTGCTGAGTGATTTACCCGGTTTTGCGATTTCGAGTCTTATTGGGTTAAATTTTTGCCATGCGGTTAGAGGATGTTCGATTGATTACCTTTTTTGTCACCTCATGAATGGTTGATTGGCCATTCCTCGCTTAAATGCCTCTGAGTTTAAACTTTATGAAATAGCAGGCCAAAATAAGTCTTTCCTTTCTAGTTTTGTTTCGAACTAATCCTTTAAGTGTATTTTTGATAAGGCCTCTGAATTGCATTTTTTTCTACAGCAAGAATAATTGGTATGCATAATTCCTTTACTCTTCTTGTAAAGAGTCCAGTTTTATTCCCTTTTATTGCTGCTATTTGTCAATCTGTCTATTCCAATGAGTTTAAAATGCAAATCGTGCTCTTGCTCGTGCTGAAACAGTTCCTCTCCTATGACTATTTCGGGATTGCAGATAGCCTTGAACCTCCAGATCATAAGTCCCATCGCTAATTTCTGTGCGAACCCTTTATTACTATGTAAACTGAATGTCAACCATCTAGATACCACCTTTGCAATTTTTTTTTTTAAGGTCAGGTGCTCAACTGCTCGATCAAGATTGTTTACATAAGGTTGGTGATGGGTTTTCACAATTGCCTGTTCTATTTATCGGTTGGCTTGAGTCATGGCCTACAAATCTGACTTCAAATTATCGTGATTGACTTCCTTCCTCTGCTTCTTAAGAGATCGACCCTCACCAAATTTTTAATGCTCCTTGATGAAATTTACAAGGTCGGTATGAAACTCAGTTTGACTGATGGTCGGAGTGCTCATAAACTTGCGGATGCCGCGAACAAGGTGCAAATATTTTGCTTACTGTTGTGGAGGGCTACTGATTTTTGCTCCAAACTGTCAGACAGATTCTTCAGGTATTCTTCATACTTGGCTAAAGATTCCCTTTGGGAGTTTAATTCAGCTCTTCCAAGAGTGACTTGATTGGCAGAAGAGAGTTGTTGATATAATTGTTATCTAAGTGAATAGAGATACTGAAGTTGTGCTACATATTTGGCCTGTAATCGCCTTACTACATGCTCCTCTGAATTTTAGCCATGATTGTGCATGATCTAGACATGTTCTTTTTTTATCATTTCTTCAAGGGCAACAGGATCAGGCATTATATCCATAGGTGCCAGTCTGGCCTGATCTAATCTTAATTTAAGCACCATGTCTTTCTCCTTAAGTTCCTCTTCAAGGTTTGCAACTCTCTACAGTTGTTATTTCAATGATTGCTATCTAACGGCAAGGGATTTTTCCTTACAACTCAGATCTGCTGCCATTTCTGCCAGTGCATATTCAAAGTCACAATTTTCACTCTGCATGAAATACTCCCTCTGTTGCATAGAGATCATGGTTTCAGTAGTTTGCATCCAACTGTCGCAAGTTACCTTTCGTTTAAAATTCAGATTTTTCATGTGTTCGATGAGATTGGCCTATCTCATTTACAGTTCTTGTTATTTGAGGTGTATAGGACCGTAATCGTGTTTTTTAGGAGAAAACCTGCGTTCTGTGGAAGGTTGTGGAGCGTCTACATAGGATCGATGGATTTCTGAGAGTTGTGGGTGGTGAGGGAGACTGGCCTGAGACTCTGAAGAGAAATCCTCGCAGCTCTAAAAGATCCTGTTCCGTTTACTTTTAAGCATGTATATTCAAATTTAAGCTATTATAAAAAACAATATTTTTTCAAAATATTTTAGAATCGGCTAAATTGATTATTTCATTGACCCATTCCTTTATGTCATAGTCTACAGCAGCCCTGGGTAAGTGCTCAATAAGTCTTAGCTCAGAAATACCACTTACAAGCAGGTTTATCTTTAAACTCCTAAGTAATATTAGCACTATACTGATATGGATAAAAATTATAATGCTAAAATTTGATTTTTCCCATGACTCATTCTTCGGATTTACC
Organism: Lipophrys pholis; assembly: GCF_963383615.2. Classification (NCBI taxonomy): domain Eukaryota; kingdom Metazoa; phylum Chordata; class Actinopteri; order Blenniiformes; family Blenniidae; genus Lipophrys; species Lipophrys pholis. The sequence goes on along the minus strand of NW_028291886.1, from coordinate 1,136 downwards.
AATCTGTTTAGAAGGAAAAGGAATTCTAAGGCTTGGAGAACACCCTATCCTGTCATCATCGGTGAGCCTACTGTTCGACAGGTTCTCTGGAACTGGAACACAGCTGATACAGGCCTCTTCATCTGTTCGTTTATGCTGATGGGACTTATAGCTAAAAAATCAATTCGCAATGTCACTCACGAAACGATTCGACAATATTTCTTCAATAATTTTCTTATCCTGTCGTTTGTGAACGGGATAGTTTGCGGGGCAACAAACTCCTACAATCGTTTGCGAGGTGAAACTGATAACGGACTGAAATGGGAGAGAGTGGTCGATTAAACCCGAGACAAGTACAATATCTCAAAAGGGATGGAATAGAACACCATTTGGGGTTTCTTTGCGCCCAAAAACTGAGCATGACAAGATCATTCCATCTTATACAAATCATCATGCTACTTTTTGATAGCAATAAAGAACAATGATCTGTAAGTAGTCTTGGTCAGTGATTTGCTGTTCCAACAATATTGGCATTCCTTGATTCCCCACTCTTTTATAATGAATTTTTTTTCAATTGCTCTTCGTAGCTAAATCGCTGAAAGCTAGACTGACAATTATTAAAAGTTTAAGTGATAGTGGTAAAGCAGTGGTCCATTGTTTACCCATAGTCCATCTGGCACCAGACAACAATGGATGCACTCAATGTAATTCATCACGTTGTGTGCAGTGTCAATAAAGAAGCAAGTAGCCACTACACTCCATGCCTATTTTTCTTCCATGTAAGAGCTTAAAAATTAACCAGCAGCCATACTCATTTCAACTCCTTCTTCAAACTCTTCTGCGCTTTCATCAGGGACCATATATGCCTAAAGACTGTCTGAAACTGACTTGAATGAATTGAGGGTTACGAAAGGATGGATCCTAAAATGGTTAGATTTTCCAACATTGATAAGCAGATCTGACATTAACAGCATTTAGAATGAAAATTAGTTTCCTTGAGTGTTGTAGCCTAGTTTGCTCAGTTCAAAGGGTAATCTGCCTAGTCCACATCCTGGTACAAGTACATGGCTTTTTTTTGGGATCCTTTCACAGATCGCAGCAATGATAGGCCCAAAACTTTGATCTCTTTCACCTGCTCCTTCGAGAGACCATTCGCG